>NC_081554.1:172666663-172725970 GCF_963082655.1 Stomoxys calcitrans
TAGATATCCGACTCAATGACATACGGATTAAGTGTGAGGCAGCCACTGCGGCTATGAGACTCACAGATGTTGGGAGCTATGTAGAAATGGAGCCTGAATCCGAGGATAGTCCACGGGCTCTACAGGAGCGTGATTAGACCAATACTTACTTACGCCTCAGTAGTTTGGTGGACTGCTATGGAGAAAAAGTGCAACATAAGGACCATACAACAGGTTCAGAGAACATGTTGTCTTGGCATAAGCAGAACGATGAGGACCACGTCCACTAGGGCACTGGAGACTATTCGACCCAATGACATACAGATTAAGTGTGAGGCAGCCACTGCGGCTATGAGACTCACAGATGTTGGGCGCTATGTGGACGGGCCGTAGGCTCGAAATGGGGCCAATACTTACTTACGCCTCAGTAGTTTGGTGGACTGCTATGGAGAAAAAGTGCAACATAAGGACCATACAACAGGTTCAGAGAACATGAGCGTTGAGGACATCCGACCCAATGACATACGGATTAAGTGTGAGTCAGCCATTGAGGCTATGAGACTTAAGGCGATGGCAGAATGGATTGAGGATGGGAGCAGCTCATACCATCGCGGTATAATCGAGGCGACGATAGGAAACCTGGAAGGAAGGGGAGAGGCTTCCGATCGGATACCTGAGATGAACCTTGAAGTCGAGTGCAAGGCACTGCTGCCATTTGCACAGTCTTGGATTGACGGAACCCTAGTATTGCCATCTGGAAGATCATGTTACATGGATGAATCAAAGCTAGGGGATAGATTGGGCCTGGGGGTTTACATAGAGAACCCAGGGACTGACAGACTGCCTGACCATAATACGGTCCTGCAGGCGGAGATCCGGGCGATCACAGAATGCGTTAAGTGGTGTGGTGCTAACACGAGGACATCGAGTGTGAACATCTTTACCGACAGTAAAATTGCCATAAGGGCAATAACAACCAGGACGGTAAGGTCACGAACAGTCTTGCAGTGTAAGAAGGAGATTAACGCCTTCTCTGAGGATGGCAAAATCCGCATCGTTTGGGTACCGGGCCATAACGGAGTAGGGGGAAATGAAAGGACAGGCGATTTGGCGGTGAATGCCAAAGGACTGCCGTCAATAAACTTGGTTAACCCGAAGCCTTTCGGGTCGACGCAGTCCGAGTTAAGGGAGTGGGCGGCGAATGCGCATGCAACATTGTGGAACAGCGAAACGGTCGATAGGACGGCAAAAATCCTATGGGGGGATCCAAATCGTGAGGATGGCAAAATCCTCATCGCTTGGGTGCCGGGCCATAACGGAGTAGGGGGAAATGAAAGGACAGACGATTTGGCGGTGAATGCCAAAGGACTGCCGTGAATAAACTTGGTTAACCCGAAGCCTTTCGGGTCGACGCAGTCCGAGTTAAGGGAGTGGGCGTCGAATGCGCATGCAACATTGTGGAACAAAAAAACGGTCGATAGGACGGCGAAAATCCTATGGGGGGATCCAGATCGTGAGGATGGCAAAATCCGCATCGTTTGGGTGCCGGGCCATAACGTAGTAGTAGGGGGAAATGAAAGGACAGACGTTTTGGCAGTGAAGGGCAGAGGACTGCCGTCAACAAACTTGGTTAACCCGAAGCCTTTCGGGTCGACGCAGTCCGAGTTAAAGGGGTGGACGACGAATGCGCATGCAACATTGTGGAACAGCAAAACGGTCGGTAGGACGGCGAAAATCCTATGAGGGGATCCAGATCGTGAGAAGACGAGGCTATTACTGAAACGAAGCAAGAAGGAGGTCAGTATAGCTATTGGTATCATAGCGGGACACATAGGACTACAAGATCACTTATGTAAAATTGGTGCGGCAAGTGATAGCATGTGTAGGGCATGCGGGGAAGATGAAGCATTTCCTTCGTCATTGCCCGGCTTTCGCGTCTAACAGATACCGGCACTAAGGTGGAGGTTAGAGGTTACTTTATAGTGTTTAGAGCGCACAGCAAGCCGACTACGGGCCCCATGCCCATAGTGGCATGGGGCGGATTAATATCTGCACCCTCTTTTCAACCTAACCTAACCTATATTGAAATTGTACAGTGGTTTCCATAAAGTAGAACATCAACAGCAGGCTACCCAAGTATGATGCACTCAAGATCCTTTTCCATTGGCCCCTTCTATAGATTGATCTTCTTGTTTTTTATCTGATTTTGATAAAATTTTGATCGGGTTTCCTCTAGTTTACTCTCCTCCAGTATCCTTGCCAATATGATATGCCAAATCAATGATTTGAGGTCAACATAAAGTTTTGCGGAAGATCCTTGGTGTTATGTTTTCCAAAGTTAAAGTCGGACTCTGCCAAACTTACTGCCACTTTTACTTATTTTATTTCAATATGAAGAACATGCAAATAAGCGATTTTCATATTGTCACCTATAGGGCACTCCTCAACCTTCTTGCCATACTCTATAAAGCATTATGCTAACAATTTGTTAATATTTTACAAAATTTCTATAGAGCCACCTATTACTTCATCCTCCTGTCACACAGAGGGAGTTTGCAGAAATAGCGTCATATCAAATTACCACCAACACTGCTTTGTCTGATACCAATGCCCAGTGGCTACATGCTGTGTATTTTGTTTAACTGGTCCATCATGCCCCCACTAGCTTCTGCAAACCAAACCTGCACCCAGACCACAAACACCGAAGATCTCGGCTAACACATCTCCAAAGGTAATTCGAAAATTTGTCAAAATGTCAACGAGAATTTAGTGCTACGCTGTGTCGCCAAGCAGCATCTGGGGAGGCCAATAGCAGCGGCGTCTTGGCAGGCATAAGCCAAAAGGAGAATCACATCTGATGAGGTTTTGCTAGTATATGATGTGTTGGCTGCTTGTGGTGCCGAAGGTTGAGCTTGCTCTTGTTGTTGTTGGTGATTTTTGTAAAACAAACCATTAGTGGCCATTTAAGCCATTAGTCATACTCAATTAAAAGCCACATAAGCGGTGATCACTGTTTAACCAACTGGATGACAGAAACAAAAAAAAAAAGTTACCGAAAAACAAAGAGGACAGAATGCGATCAGCAGTAAAAAAAAAACAGCAGCTGTATGACCAGTGGTTAGCACACAGTGGGCTCATACAATTTATTATTTTGAATTTTAATTTTTAAACATGCCATGTCCGTCCGTCTGTCGAAAGCATGCTAACCTTCGAAGGTTAGCTAGACGCTTGAAATTTTGCACAAATATATCTTATTAGTGTCGGTAGGGATTGCTAATAGGCCAAATCGGTCTATGTTGTGATATAGCTGCTTTAAAAACCGATCTTGGGTCTTGAGTTTATGAACATCTAGAGGGCGCAATTCTTATCCGATTTAGCTAAAAATTTCCACGAGGTGTTTTGGTATCACCTCCAATAACTGCGTTAAGTATGGTTCAAATCGGTTGATAACCTGATATAGCTGCCATATAAACCGATCTAGGGTCTTGAGATCTTGAGCATCTAGAGGGCGCAATTCTTATCCGATTTGGCTGAAAATTTGCATGTGGTGTTTTGGTATCACTTCCAATAACTGTGCTTAGTATGGTTCAAATAGGTCCATAATCTTATATAGCTGCCATATAAACCGATCTGGGATATTGACTTCTTGAGCCACTAGAGGGCGCAATTCTTATTCGATTTGTCTGAAATTTTCCATTAAGAGTTTTGTTATGACCTCAAAAAAAAAAAAATCGTGCTAAGTATGGTTCAAATAGGTCCACAATCTGATATAGCTGCCATAAAAACCCATCTGGGATATTGACTTCTTGAGCCACTAGAGGGCGCAATTCTTATCCGATGTGTCTGAAATTTTGCATGAAGTGTTTTGTTATGACTTCCAAAAACTGTGCTAAGTATGTTTTAAATCGGTACATTACCTGATATAGCTGCCATATAAACCGATCTGGAATCTTGACTTCTTAAGCGGCTAGAGGCCGCAATTCTGATCCGATTTTGCTGAAATTTCGTACAACGGCTTTTCCCATGACCTTGAACATAATATGGTCTTAATCGATCTGTAGCCTGATATAGCTCCCATATAAACCGATCTCCCGATTATGCTTCTTGAGCCCCTACAAGGCGCAATTCTTATCCGAATGGACTGAAATATTACCCAATGCCTTCTACTGTGGTCTTCAACATTCATTTAACTTATGGTCCAAATCGACATAACAATTCTTATCCAAAAGAGATACCGCGCAAAAGACTCGACAAATGCGAGGGTATATAAGATTCGGCCGGGCCGAACTTAGCACACTCTTATTTGTTATATCTGAAAATATGAGCCAGAGGATATAATAACTCAACCTTGTGACGTGTGTGGCCTTTGGCATAGGTCTTTTCAAAAACTTTCTGGTGTGGATGCTTCAAGGGCCGCACATTGGTAGTTAACTCATATATCGAAGTCATTGCGAAAATGCTTCAACAAAATTAATAGGACGCAAGGTTAGGTTTACCGTATCCTCTTGCCATTGGGGTCACTTTTATATTTTTGAGTCCATTGCGAATGCAGTGATGACATAAAAGCTGAACACACAAGACAAAAATGTGGGGAACCAAGTAGAAACTTTGAACTGCTAGAGTATGGTCCAGTCAGCCAATTTCGGACTATGTATAACATCAGAACGACGAGCGGATTAAGAGCCTGGAGGGAATTCTGGCTCTAAATCTATGACTTCTCCTAGCAATTGCGGATCATTGAATCAAAAAGTGCTCGACCGTATCCAGCTGATCCTCGTCATCACATTTCCTGCGTCCAGCTCTAAGACAAGGGACTGTCCTTGCAATGAACAATTAGGACTCCTGCTAGCAATCCGAAGTCAACCCTCTAACACTTGGAACAAGTCTCGCCATTTTCAGCGAAATACTCGGCTTACACGGCATTCGCCACCCTGAAACCAATTGTCACACGCCTTATTCGTTCTGTCATCGTAGTAAGGTGACCGCTTTACCTTACTAAGAGGCTTGCACAGCGAAGGGTTCACTGATTTCGTAACACGAACTGCGCTTATCAACGATCCTTTCTGACCAGCCCATCGGCCGCTTCGTTCACCGCCAACCACGATGGCCCAGGACGGAGCGGAGTCTGATAGTATTTCCCATGCTTTTAGGAGACTCTTTTTCACTTCAATTCATTTCATTTCATTTCACTCCATTTCATTCCATTTCATTCCATTTCATTCCATTTCATTCCATTTCATTCCATTTCATTCCATTTCATTCCATTTCATTCCATTTCATTCCATTTCATTCCATTTCATTTCATTCCATTTCATTTCATTTCATTTCATTTCATTTCATTCCATTTCATTTCATTTCATTCCACTTCATTCTATTTCATTTCATTGCATTCCCTTTCATTCCATTCCATTCCGTTTCATTCCATTTCATTCCATTCCATTCCATTTCATTCCATTTCGTTCCATTTCATACCATTTCATACCATTTTATTTCATTCCATTCCATTCCATTCCATTCCATTCCATTCCACTCCATTCCATTCCATTCCATTCCATTCCATTCCATTTCATTCCATTTCATTCTATTCCATTCCATTCCATTCCATTCTATTTCATTCCATTCCATTTCATTTCATTCCATTTCATTTCATTTCATTTCTTTTCATTTCATTTCATTTCATTTCATTTCATTTCATTCCATTTCATTTCATTCCATTTCATTTCATTCCATTTCATTTCATTTCATACCATTTCATTTCATTCCATTCCATTTCATTTCATTTCATTTTACTTCATTTCATTCCATTCCATTCCATTCCTTTCAGTTCATTTTATTTTATTTCATTTCATTTAAAATTTTTTTTTTTTTAATTTATTTTGTTTTTTTCTACCTCTAAATACCACTGTGTCATTGTAAAACAAATACCAACAAACACAAAATGATTTAGTAAAAGTAATTAAAAATTTATATACCGACATTGTATCACAAAACAGTTTCGTAGAATTTTGCTTCCCGTTTTTTTCCTTCGAGTTTCATTTTCAACTCACTTTTGATTTGGAGCTTTAGATTTGGATTCGATGCTTACAATATTTAAAATAAATAATAAAAGGCAACAGGTTTTATACCGCATTTTAGGCTTTTATTTAGTAGGGGCATTTTCAGTTTTTTTGGTTCATTTAAGGAAGATCATCTAATAAAATCACACAATTCGTATAATTTGCTTTGTTTAGATTTGGATTACAAAGATTTAAAGTGAGATACCGAGTGTTGTCTGTACAGTAGGCAAATCAATCATTGAAATGAGCGGCATAGCAAGAAGGTGGTATGGTGTTCCTAAGGTAGCAAATGTTTCCAGGAAGGCGAAGTGAAATGATGGGAAAATTTTCACCTACTACATTGAGATTTTTTTATATATTTTTCTTTGTGAAAAATTCAGTAGCTGTTTCGTTAACTGTTTTCTAAGGGCGTGTAATTGTCGGATGAAGAGCGATAAGATTTCAAAGAAATGTCTTATATTAGATTTTAGGTATAAATGAATGAAGTTTCTCGGAACGGGATTGGAACTTCCTTGCATTTGGAAACGAAGTTGCAGATGGTGGAAAGCTTCGTTTTTATGCGGAGTAGCTGCAAATGCGGCGGCGGGCAGTCAGTGATTTTCGAGAGAATAGTCTCAATGAGGAGTCAGATGGTACTGGGCCTTTATAAAATACTGAGCGCCAGTAATACTTGAGATGACAAGGCGAGTTATTGGCGCCTTTAAATAACCAATGGCCAACATCAGCGTCTATTCCCAGGTTATAGTCGGATCATGGAGCAAGCGGCTCGCGACAACAAGGGATACATGTGCGATACCACAAAACCCATGTGGTTGGGGCGCTGGGCCCCGGAAAACTAGAAAAATCACTTTGTTTCTCATAGTTTTTAGGGGGCGGGTTACTGGCCCAGCGCCCCAACCGCATGGATTATGTGGCTTCGCACATGTATCCCTTGTTGTCGCGAGCCGCTTGCTCCATGATCCGACTATAACCTGGGAATAGACGCTGATGTTACAAGGCAGATTTTACCGTCTTACAGGAAAGCAAGCTAAACGTAACAGCTGATAACTGACAGAAGAAAGAATGCAATTACAGAGTCACAAGCTGTGAAAAAATTTGTCAACGCCGACTATATGAAAAATCCGCAATTACTTTTTGGGCAACCCAATATATTTTAGAATGGGGTCTTAGACGAATTTTTCGAGGTGTTACAAACGGAATGACTACATTAGTATACCCCCATCCTATGGTGGTGGCCATAAAAAGAAATTGAAAATAATTCTCTACTAACATTCTTCATATATGGATGTTGTATTTGCTATAGGCGTTATCAGTAAAACAATCTTTGTAATATTTTTTTTCTTAAACTCTTTATTTTTGTTATCTTCTTTTTGTTCATTTACTTGTTGTTGTATAACATAAAGAAAACACTTACTTGTTGTTTTTCTTGTGGTTGGTATTATTATTCAATACTGTCTTAATAATTTATATTGGGTTTCGGTTTTTGTGGTTTTTGCCAAATGCTTATTTACAAATATTTATAAATACTGTAGCTCCAGCAGAAAATACATTGTGGTCAGCAAGAGAAACGAGCAGCGCATCAGAGTAAGAAAAAGAATCAAGACTTGGACAATGATTAAGAATGCCGAGTAAAGTTTAAAGATAATGAGAAGATGACCCACGAAAAGACCGCCAGATGGGCCACCATATACTCAAGCATTTCTAGGCACCAACCTGATAGAGCCTTTGCTGTTTTATTGCTATGAGCCTGTTGGCTTTTTTCTGTGTTAGGCTTCTAACCGAAATGGCTTATCCAAGTTTTCTGCTAACATTTCTCAACTTAACCTCAATATATCTAAAGTTTGAGCTTTAATTTCTTATTTTTTAGTTTTTTTGTTTTTTTTTTTTATTTTCGAAATTAAAATAAGAAAGCTTTGTAGATTATTTTTTAACATTTTTGTTTTTTTTTATGTTTTTTTGTAAATAGTTGTTGTTATCATTCCTTGTGTGAAATTGAAATTTTGTTTTTGGTTTAAAAGCGAGTTTGGTTTATTTTTTTTTGTTTTTCGTTTTTTCTTTGATTTCGATAGTGTAGACTTTTGTTTTTTTTATACAATGGCGGCGTATGGAAGGAACAATGGACGATTTCTACGATAACAACGCAATGAGGCAGATATTGAGATTCGACTTTACAATTCGAAAATCAATTGACGATTTTTTTGTTAAAACTTAAAGTATAGTTAACAAAAAATTTGTATAATTATGTAATTTAATGTTATGAAATAATATTTATCACATTTCTTTCATATTTTCTTTAGCAAATAATATCAAAAATATTTATTTTTTATTTTGGTTTTTGTGTAAAATTTGCGGAGGAGTGATATTTAGAAATTCAATTTGAAAGAAAATTTCTTAAAAATTCTAAAATTTTCCAAGACAAACCAGTAAGGAAAGGCAAAAGTCGGGAGGTGCCGGCTTTATAATACCCTACACCTACCCTACACCTACCCTACATGTACCCTACACCTACCCAACACCTACCCTACACCTATCCTTTAGGTACAAAGTTTGAGCTATGTGTAATTCTGAACCAATTTTGATGGACCTCGCCGGATTATTGCAAATCGGACTAGAATATATACATATGAGAGATATGTCTAAAACTGAACCGATTTCAAGCAAACTTTATAGACATTGTGGAAGTCGTCGAAGAAAGCGTCGCACAGTGGGCCAAATGGCAAAAAAATTGGAAATAAGTCTACAACTTTTTATCTGTTGATTTTAGCCATACAAAATGTTCTAGACATTTGTAGAGGAGGACATAGGCTTTCAGAAAAGTGCTGTTGTTGGTCCATATCTTTAATACAGGGTGAGCTACAGGGTGTCAAAGTTGACCACTTTTGACTTCTCCAAGCTTCTGGGGGCCATAACTTTTGATCTACTCAACCGATTTACATGATTTAGGACTCTAGAGAAAGAGCTTGACAAGATCTAAAAAACTTATGCATAAAGTACCATGCCATCGTGTACTGTTAAGGAGTTATGAATTGTTTAATTTTAAAATATGAAAATTTGGCCTTGGTTTTTTTCAGTGTTTTTTAAATAACTCCGTCAATTTTAAAGCTATAAACTTCATACTTCACACAAATTATGCCAGCATATGTGTGCATAAAATACAAAAGGAATCACGTGAATATCTTTGGCGGTTTAAAAATGGCATCGTTTTCAATATGAAAAATATTTTTTTTGTCAAAAAATTGCAAAATTTTTCAAAAAAGATACTCCCATTTCCTTTAAGTTTTCGCAAACTTTGGCCGTCAAAGCATTATCATTTCTTTCCATTTTCACAAAGTCGAGGTATTAAGAAAAGTTTTAAGTGCTAATTTGGCTAATTTCGATATCAAACAACACCGTTATCTTAAGACCAAAATGGCCAATTTTTTTACTAAACTTCAAAAGTTTCTCACTGGAAAAAAAGTTCCACGGGGATTTTTTCGCTTTTTTTGAACTTAAATGAAAGCTTAAAATGTTCCCAACATTTTAAGGTATGTCTCGCCATATCCTAGCCATAAATGAGATCGTAGCGATCAAAATACTGAAAAAAGTCAATTTTCAAGTAGTGCTATATTCATTGCTAAAAAACAAGTATTACGTCACATTTTATTGCAAAGATGTTAAATAAACTTTTATTTGGTAACACTTCTTCTACAAAACACAAAAAGAATCATGGAAATATCTCTATTCTATTCCATTTTATGGAACCGGCAATAAAAAAGTCAATTTTTCAAAAAAGTCGAATTTCCCAAATTTTGTTTTTGTTGTCCTAATTGCACATGACACACTATAGCCATATTTACGCAACATACCTTATCGTAAAGGAAATTTTCATACCTTTCCAACAATGTATAAAACATTTCTCAACTCGGATTCTATCTACTCTAAAATTCATTTACACTTCATTAAACTCTATATAAAAATGTCTATTTGTGAAATGGAACCTTATATGGGGCCTACACTAAAACATTGATAGATTTGCCCAGGGTTTACAATACAAATGTGTTAGAATAAAAAAAGGTCTCCTGCCAAAGTTTAAAAAAATTGGAATAAAAATATGTGTTTTAGAGCGAAAACACTTCGCATCGGCGTGCGTTTGTATAGTACCTACATCTATTTTTAATGTAAGCTGATGATTTTTGAATAAAAAGTAACCTAGAAATATACCTGCATATATATATATATTTGTGTTAAGATTTGATGCAGACAAATGTTACCTGTTTCGCTATGTCGAATTCCCAGGAAATCCACCGTATCAATGAATGTGAAAAAACCTACCCATAAAAAATTCATTGTCATTTTTTTTAACCAAATTCGAGTCCAGGTAAATAATTATAGAAGAGTAAGTAAAAAGAGGCACTTTGGACCCCTTTTTACGATTGCGTCTGATACCTGAAATGGGTCATTAATTGTGAATATATTGCATAAATATTTGAACAAAATCCAAATTTTCTTCATTATATTTTGTAGAGGCGTAAAGGACATTTATAAGTTATGGAAGTCATACTGAAGTATTCCACTCTTTCGAAAATTGTATGGGACATCAAAAATGATTCCAAATCATACACGGAGTCATTTAAGGAACTTGTTTACACTTTGGACCACATATATGGAATAAGGCTAAATAAAGACGCTTTAGACAAACTTGAAAAATTCTACAAATCATTTGAGAGAAGGTTGCCAGAATGTTCATTCGCAAAAATCAAGTTTTTCAAAATGTATGAGAAGTGGCTGAAATCGGATCTACTTATTGAAATTAAACCGCTGATTCCCGGCCGGCCTAGCAAAGCATACGACGAAGTTACGGAGAAAACCAAAAAGAAAAAACAAGAGGAACTATTGGCGGCACATCCGCCAAATTTAATAAAAGATACGTTCAAAACAGCATTGTTAAAAACACAACCAAAAAATGTTGGACGAATTGTCGATGTTTTACCATTAGCATCTCCGAAAAGGGTAAAGAGAATGGTAGAAAGTATTCCAACTCCAAAATCGACTACAGAATTCACGGAGGAAGATGCACTGGCCCTGATTTTGAACCTAGGCCTCTCAAGAAACAAATACTCAACAATGAGGAAGGCTCTTCGTGAAAAAGGATGGGGTTGTTTACCCTCAAAACATAAATTGTACAACACCAGGACGAAAATGGTGCCATCAAATATATACGTGGACGAATTAAAAGCAAGAGTGAAACTTGCTGATCTTGTTGAAAATACAGCTGTTAGAATTATTTCTAATTTTACTGAAGAACAGTTGAACACATGTAATAATTCCGAAGTGGTTTTGATCAGCAAATGGGGTTGTGATGGATCATCTGGATTTTCCGAATATAAGCAACAAACAGAAATAGATACCAACTTCGCATCAATTTTCATGGCATCATTAGTACCATTGAGAATGAGATTGTACAAGGACCAATCTTCATCATCGAAAGAAAATGCATTTCAAGATATATGGATAAATAGAACACCTGGGTCAAAATATTTATGTCGCCCAATTCGGTTTGAGTATACAAAGGAAGACCGGAACACAACACGATCTTTGGTGAACGAAATAAAGGAAGAAATTGCTGCATTACCCATGATTGTTATAAACCAATTGGGAAGAAATATAAAAGTTTCGTTTCAACTACAACTCACTATGATCGATGGAAAGGTGGCAAACGCATTAACTGGCGTTATGTCCAATTGGAGATGCAATATTTGTGGCAAGAAGAATGGGCAATTCGAGGACAAGTCTGATGAAAATTTAGTAAACGAAAATGCGCTCAATTTCGGTATTTCGCCCCTGCACTGTAGAATTCGATTCATGGAGTATTGTTTGCATTTATCGTATGACCTTAAATATCGGACTAGCCCTGGAAACCGCGATGTCTCTGCTAGAAACAACCAAGATCTTCACAAAATGAGGCAGGAAGAGAAGAATCGAATCCAGTTGGAGTTTAAACAAAAGGGACTTATAATAGATAAACCTCTTTACGGATACGGAAGCACAAATGATGGCAACTCGGCAAGGCGGTTTTTTGAGGACCCCGTATCGACATCTAAAATAACCGGTCTTGATGAACACTTGCTAAGACGATTCAAAGTGATTTTGGCTGTAATCAATAGCAAAAAGATGATAAATTCAACCAAATTTGAAGCTTATAGTAATGACACAAAAAACATTTTATCTGATTTATATTCGTGGAAAGCTTTAACACCGACAGTACATAAAGTCTTACATCATGGCAAGGAAATTGTGGAATACAACATACTTCCGTTAGGAGAACTTACAGAAGAAGCTCAGGAATCCCGTAATAGAGATGTTAAACAGTTCCGGCTTTTCAATACCCGAAAGAGCACCAAATTTAACCAAAATTATGATTTACTTCAATATTTATTGTTATCGTCTGATCCGGTACTATACAGCATCAGAACTAAATGGCTACCAAAAATATGTGACGATATAGATAAGGACGATCCCGATGCCATTCAAATTAAAGAGCTTTTAAATTTTGATACCTTAGATTATTTGGTAGAGAATAAAATCAAATAATACAAAACTAAAATGCTTTTTTATTTTGGGAGTAGCTAATATACATATAAACGCACGCCGATGCGAAGTGTTTTCGCTCTAAAACACATATTTTTATTCCAATTTTTTTAAACTTTGGCAGGAGACCTTTTTTTATTCTAACACATTTGTATTGTAAACCCTGGGCAAATCTATCAATGTTTTAGTGTAGGCCCCATATAAGGTTCCATTTCACAAATAGACATTTTTATATAGAGTTTAATGAAGTGTAAATGAATTTTAGAGTAGATAGAATCCGAGTTGAGAAATGTTTTATACATTGTTGGAAAGGTATGAAAATTTCCTTTACGATAAGGTATGTTGCGTAAATATGGCTATAGTGTGTCATGTGCAATTAGGACAACAAAAACAAAATTTGGGAAATTCGACTTTTTTGAAAAATTGACTTTTTTATTGCCGGTTCCATAAAATGGAATAGAATAGAGATATTTCCATGATTCTTTTTGTGTTTTGTAGAAGAAGTGTTACCAAATAAAAGTTTATTTAACATCTTTGCAATAAAATGTGACGTAATACTTGTTTTTTAGCAATGAATATAGCACTACTTGAAAATTGACTTTTTTCAGTATTTTGATCGCTACGATCTCATTTATGGCTAGGATATGGCGAGACATACCTTAAAATGTTGGGAACATTTTAAGCTTTCATTTAAGTTCAAAAAAAGCGAAAAAATCCCCGTGGAACTTTTTTTCCAGTGAGAAACTTTTGAAGTTTAGTAAAAAAATTGGCCATTTTGGTCTTAAGATAACGGTGTTGTTTGATATCGAAATTAGCCAAATTAGCACTTAAAACTTTTCTTAATACCTCGACTTTGTGAAAATGGAAAGAAATGATAATGCTTTGACGGCCAAAGTTTGCGAAAACTTAAAGGAAATGGGAGTATCTTTTTTGAAAAATTTTGCAATTTTTTGACAAAAAAAATATTTTTCATATTGAAAACGATGCCATTTTTAAACCGCCAAAGATATTCACGTGATTCCTTTTGTATTTTATGCACACATATGCTGGCATAATTTGTGTGAAGTATGAAGTTTATAGCTTTAAAATTGACGGAGTTATTTAAAAAACACTGAAAAAAACCAAGGCCAAATTTTCATATTTTAAAATTAAACAATTCATAACTCCTTAACAGTACACGATGGCATGGTACTTTATGCATAAGTTTTTTAGATCTTGTCAAGCTCTTTCTCTAGAGTCCTAAATCATGTAAATCGGTTGAGTAGATCAAAAGTTATGGCCCCCAGAAGCTTGGAGAAGTCAAAAGTGGTCAACTTTGACACCCTGTAGCTCACCCTGTATTAAAGATATGGACCAACAACAGCACTTTTCTGAAAGCCTATGTCCTCCTCTACAAATGTCTAGAACATTTTGTATGGCTAAAATCAACAGATAAAAAGTTGTAGACTTATTTCCAATTTTTTTGCCATTTGGCCCACTGTGCGTCGTTCAAAATTTTGGGAAGATTGGTCAATAAATGCGCTTGCAGTGGCTCTAGGAGTGAGAATCGTCCGATATATATATATGGGAGCTATATCAAAATCTGAACCGATTTCTATGAAATTCACCTGTAATGTCGTGAGTTATCGGAAAATCCTTCCTGCCAAATTTCAAGAAAATCGGGTAACAAATCACCATTTTATTGCATTATTACTTGAAATCGGACGAACATATATATGGGAGCTATATCCAAATCTGAACCGATTTCTATAAAATTCACTTGTAATGTTGGAAGTCATTAGAAATTCCTTCCTGCCAAATTTCGAGAGAATCGGGTAACTAATTACCATTTTATTGTATTATTACTGCAAATCGGACTAACATATACATGGGAGCTATATCTAAATCTGAATCGATTTCTATGAAATTCACCTGTAATGTTGGGAGTCATAAGAAATTCCTTCCTGCCAAATTTCGAGAGAATCGGGTAACTAATTACCATTTTATTGTATTATTACTGCAAATCGGACTAACATATACATGGGAGCTATATCTAAATCTGAACCGATTTCTATGAAATTCACCTGTAATGTTGGGAGTCATAAGAAATTCCTTCCTGCCGAATTTCGAGAAAATCGGGTAACAAATGACCATTTTATTGCAGTATTACTGCAAATCGGACGAACATATATATAGGAGCTATATCAAAATCTGAACCGATTTCTATAAAATTCACATGTAATGTTGGGAGTCATAAGAAATTCCTTCCTGCCGAATTTCGAGAAAATCGGGTAACAAATGACCATTTTATTGTATTATTACTGCAAATCGGTCTAACATATACATGGGAGCTATATCCAAACCTGAGCCAATTTCTATGAAATTCACCTGTAAGTTTGTTAGTCATAAGAAAATCCTTCCTGCCTAATTTCAAGAAAATCGGACAACAAATGACCATTTTATTGCATTATTACTGGAAGTCGGACGAACATATATATGGGAGCTATATCCAAATCTGAACCGATTTCTATAAAATTCACCTGTAATATTGGGAGTCATTAGAAATGCCTTCCTGCCAAATTTCGAGAGAATCGGGTAAAAAATGACTATTTTATTGCAGTATTACTGCAAATCGGACGAACATATACATGGGAGCTATATCCAAATCTGAACCGATTTCTATGAAATACACATGTAATGTTGGGAGTTATTTGAAAAATTCTTCTTGCTGAATTTCGAGAGAATCGGGTAAAAAATGACAATTTTATTGCAGTATTACTGCAAATCGGACGAACATATACATGGGAGCTATATCCAAATCTGAACCGAGTTCCATGAAATTCACCAGTAGTGTCGAGAGTCATCGGAAAATGCTTTCTGCCAAATTTCGAGAGAATCAGGTTACAAATTACCATTTTATTGTATTATTACTGCGAATCGGACTAACATATACATGGGAGCTATATCTAAATCTGAACCGATTTCTATGAAATTCACCTGTAATGTCGTGAGTCATAAGAAAATCCTTCCTGCCTAATTTCAAGAAAATCGGGTAACAAATGACAATTTTATTAAAGTATTACTGGAAATCGGACGAACATATACATGGGAGCTACATCCAAATCTGAGCCGATATTTGTCAATTTCAATAGGCTTCGTCTCTAGGCAGAAAAACATGCCCATGATAAATTTGAAGACGATCGGTTGAGAATTGCGACCTGCAGTTTGTACACAAATTAACACAGACAGATAGACAGTTGGACAGACAGACGGACAGACAGACGAACAGACAGACGGACAGACAGACGGACAGACAGACGGACAGACAGACGGACAGACAGACGGACAGACAGACGGACAGACAGACGGACAGACAGACGGACAGACAGACGGACAGACAGACGGACAGACAGACGGACAGACAGACAGACGGACATAGCTAAATCGAATCAGAAAGTGATTCTAAGTCGATCGATATACATATATGGATCTATCTCTCTTCCTTTTGGGTGTTACAAACTTATTCACTTAGTTATAAAACCCTGTACCACAGTAGTGGTGTTGGGTATAAAAATAGAAAAAATTTGGTTTTACTTTAATTGGTTATGACAGAATATTTGTTCTACTAACCGAACGTAGAATAGCGTTCCAAACGCCTCGATCTTATGCGCTCATTCTAAAATCTCTGACACCAAGTCTCGAGGTGTCTCCCACCACTTGATCTTTTCATCGGGCTTTTGGTCTTCCCGGTTTGCGTGTACCACCGTGTTTACCTTCAAAAGACTTCTTTGCTGGAGCTTCTTCATCCATTCTGACAACATGACCTAGCCAACGAAGTTGTTGTATTTTGATGCGTGTAACTATGCTATCGTCGGCATACAGCTCATGGTTCATATGTCGCCTATATTCTCCATTAACCCAAACTGGCCCATATATTTTACGAAGAATCTTTCTCTCAAATACTCCAAGCACTACCTCATCTGCCTTCACAAGTGCCCATGCTTCAGAACCATATAACAGCACGGGTAGTATTAGTGTCTTATCGAGAGGTGGCCTTGTTTCTAAACTGCCTACTTAGTCCAATGTAGCAATCTGTTTGCCAGTATTATTCTTCGCTTTATCTCAAAACTGGTTTCATTCATTTCGGTTACGGCGGTGCCGAGGTAGATAAAATTACTGACTGTCTCAAAGTTGTGGTTCCCAACTTTGTCTATTTTCTTTATCTGCTCGGTTGTGCAAGGCTTTTTGGGAGTTGAAACCACCCATTTCGTCTTATCTCCATTTACTGCCATACCCATTTTCACAGACTCTCTTTCGATTCTCTCGAAGACTGCTGTTACAATTTCCGGTGATCGTCCTATGATATCGATGTCGTCGTCATAGGCGAGTAGCATGTGTTCTCTTGTGATTAGTGTGCCATATCTATTCACATCTGCATCTCGTATAATCTTCTCCAACAGGATATTAAAGAGATCACACGATAGGTTGTCTCCTTGTCTGAAACCTCGTTTGGTATTAAATGGTTCGGAGAGATTCTTTCCTATTCTTACTGGGGAACGCGTATCAGCAAGTGTCATCCTGCAGAGTCTTACTTTCTAAACTTTAGTTACATTTTGAAAAGTTGTTAAAATGAGAATGTACTTCAATTTAATCAAAAATTGTTTTCATCACTCCCCCTTCATCTCTTTTGATATCCTGTTTAATTTTTCTCTACAAAATGTGGTACTCACAACAATTTGTATTTTATTTTTTGCCAAAAAAAACCTGTAGCAACAAAATTTGTTATTAATACGTATTCATGTAACAGAATTTTTTCTATTTTTTTTTTTGCTCTTTAATCTTCTAGATCTAAATTTCTAAAAAATATTTTAATTTTTGTTTTGCAATCGACTAGAACTAGTTTTCATAATTTGGTTTGTTGTGATACCTTTCTAGATGCTACACTATTTAATTTAGATGTTTCCTTGTTTGCTTGATAAGATTTGTATTTCTGTATTTTTGTAAAATTCTGCCTGTTTTATCTGTTATGGTTTTTTTGATGGTAAGGATATTTTGTTAGTTTAATTTATTTGTTGTTGTTTTTTATTACTTTCGTTTGTATATTAAGTCACTTTAAGTTTATATTATAACTTATGTTGGTTGGGGTAGTTGTAAATGTAGATGTAAATTTAAAAAAAAAATAAATATCAAAGTCAAAGTAGGTATGAATAGTGACTCAAATAAAAAAAAAAAAATTAAATTATCTAAAAATAATGCATGAAAAAAAGTTTAATTTTCTTATACAAGAGTGAAATTTTACAATAAAATATATAAATGTTATTACTAAGAAAGTCCAATAAAAAAATTTCAAAAATATAAAAAATTTAAAAAACAAGTTAAAAGGCTTTAAGTGCGGCCAGGCCAAACTTTGTATACCCACCATCTCGAAAATGAATAATTTTTGAACCCATAACAGCTATATCTGAATATAGTCCGATCTCCACCATATTCAAGAAGGCTATGTAAGGGTCTTATACAACTCATTGTGGCAATTCATTGGTTAAAAAAATGCAACTTTTATGGGCCTAAGAGCTTAAATCGGAAGATCGGTCTATGTATGTGTAACTCAGCTATATCCAAATATAGACCGCTCTGAACCATATAGGGCACGGATATCGAAGAGCTTAACAGGACTCACTGTGTCACATTTCTGCGAAAACGAGTAATAAACGTGCTTTTATGGTCGCAAGAAAATCGGTATATGTGGCATGGTACCTACAGAGATGTTAGAAAATTGCCTTAGCACCAGGCAGTCAAATGATAAAACTAGTAATTCGAATTGAAAACAAGTAAAAGCGTGCTAAGTTCGGCCGGGCCGAATCTTATATACCCTCCACCATGGATCGCATTTGTCGAGTTCTTTAACCGCCATCTCTTCTTAGGCAAAAAGGATATAAGAAAAAATTTGCTCTGCTATTTGAGCGATATCAAGATATGGTCCAGTTTGGACCACAATTAAATTATATGTTGTAGACCTGTGTAAAATGTCAGCCAATTCGAATAAGAATTGCGCCCTTTGGGGCTCAAGGACTAAAATAGAGAGATCGATTTATATGGCAGCTGTATCGGGCTATAGACCGATTCAGACCATAATAAACACGTATGTTGATGGTCATGAGAGAAACCGTCGTATAAAATTTCAGGCAAATCGGATAATAATTGCGACCTCTAGAGGCTCAAGAAGTCAAGATCCCAGATCGGTTTATATGGCAGCTATATCAGGTTATGAACCGATGTGAACCTAATTTAACGCAGTTGTTGAAAGTAAGAATAAAATAAGTCTTGCAAAATTTCAGCCAAATCGGATAGGAATTGCGCCCTCTAGAAGCTCAAGAAGTCAAGACCCCAGATCGGTTTATATGACAGCTATATCAGGTTATTAACCGATTTGAACCATACTTGGCACAGTTGTTGGATATCATGACCAAACAAATCGTGCGAAATTTCATTCCAATCGGATAAGAAATGTGCACTCTTGAGGCTCAAGAAGTCAAGACCCAAGATCGGTTTATATGGCAGCAATATCAGGTTATAGACCGATTTGAACCATACTTGGCAAAGTTGTTGGATATCATAACAAAACACGTCGTGCAAAATTTCATTCCAATCGGATAAGAATTGCGCACTCTAGAGGCTCAAGAAGTCAAGACCCAAGATCGGTTTATATGACAGCTATATCAAAACATGAGCCTATATGGCCCATTTACAATACCGACCTACACCTACACTGACCTACACCTACACTAATAAGAAGTATTCGTGCAAAATTTCGTATTCTACTCTAAAATACCTTTTATTTGAGCCCCATATTGCAATGGTCAACAAATACTTCCCATATGGGGCTGAAGTGGCCCCATAGACACTTTTCCCAAGTATTGATATCAGATTCGTGCTTTACTCCCAAAGACCTTTCTTTTGAGCCCCATATTGCCATAGAAGGCAAACATGACCGGTTTCAAGGGAGTTAATATCAGCATCGTGCTGGATTTTGTTTAGCCCTATAATGTTAAGCAATTTGAAGGTGGCGATCAAGATGCTCAGGGGTCTCATTCAGATCCACACTAATTTTTTGTTTGTTTTGGTTATCTACATTCAAAATCATATTTCAAAGCTACCACTTGGGATACCACATTTTTAAAGATCCGCAGATACTCCTGTGTAAAAGGTGTACTCTCCTACCAAAGACCTTTTATTGCTGTCCTATTCTATGCTGATCGGCTTTAATTTATTATTATACCCACCACCGAAGGATGGGGGTATATTCATTTTGTCATTCCGTTTACAACACATCGAAATATCCGAAATATTTCCGACCCTATAAAGTATATATATTCTTGTTCAGCGTAAAAATCTAAGACGATCTAGACATGTCCGCCCGTCTGTCTGTTGAAATCACGCTACAGTCTTCACAAATAGAGATATTGAGCTGAAATTTTGCACAGGTTCTTTTTTGTCCATAAGCAGGTTAAGTTCGAAGATGGGCTATATCGGACTATATCTTGATATAGCCCCCATATAGACCGATCCGCCGATTTAGGGTCTTAGGCCCATAAAAGTCACATTTATTATCCGATTTTGCTGAAATTTGGGACAGCAAGTTGCGTTAGGTCCTTCGATATCATTCGTCAATTTGGCCCAGATCGGTCCAGATTTGGATATAGCTGCCATATAGACCGATCCTCCGATTTAGGGTCTTAGGCCCATAAAAGCCACATTTATTACACGATTTTGCTAAAATTTTAGACAGTGAGTTGTGTTAGGCCCCTCGACATCGTTCGTCAATAAGATACAGATCGGTTCAGATTTGGATATAGCCCCCATATAGACCGATCCGCCGATTCAGGGTCCTAGGCCCATAAAAACCACAATTATTATCCGGTTTTGCTGCAATTTGGGACAGTGAGTGTGTTAGGCCCTTTGACATCCTTCTACAATTTTGCCCAGATCGGTTCAGATTTGGATATAGCTGTCATATAAGCCGATCCTCCGTTTTAGGGTCTTAGGCCCATAAGAGCCACATATATTACCCGATTTTGCTAAAATTTGGAACAGTGAGTTATGAAAGGCCCTTCAACATCCTTCTTCAATTTGGCCTAGATCGGTCCAGATTTTTATATAGCTGCCATATAAACCGATCCTCCGATTTAGGGTCTTAGGCCCATGAAAGGCGCATTTATTGTCCGATGTCGCTGAAATTTGGGACAGTGAGTTATATTATGCCCCTTAACATACTTCTGCAATATGGCGCAGATCGGTCCAGATTTGGATATAGCTGCCATATAGACCGATCTCTCGGTTTTAGATTTTTGGGCTATAAAAGCCACATTTTTTATCCGATTTTGCAAACATTTGGTATAGTGAGTTATGTAAGGCCCTTCAACATCCTTCTTCAATTTGGCCTAGATCGGTCCAGATTTGCATATAGCTGCCATATAGGCCGATCTCTCAATTTAAGGTTTCGGGCCCATAAAAGGCGCATTTATTGTCCGATTTTGCCGAAATTTGGGAAAGTGCGTTGTGTTAGGCTCTTCGACATTTTTCTGCAACTTGAGAAAAATCGGTCCAGATTTGGATATAGCTACCATGTAGACCGATATCTCGATTTAAAGTCTTGGCCCCATGAAAGGCATATTTATAATCCGATTTCACTGAAATTTGACATAGTGACTTATAGTAGGCTTTTCGACATCCGTGTCGTATATGGTTCAGATCGGTTTATTTTTAGATATAGCTACTTAAAAGACCAATATTTTGTTATACACAATTGAACAAAAACTTGTACTTATTAGAATTTGGTCCAAATCGGAACATATTTTGATTTAGCTGCTATGGGGCATATGGTATGCAATTTTCACCGGATTTTGATGAAAGGTGGTTTACATATATACCAGAGGTGATGGGTATCTAAAGTTCGGCCCGACCGAACTTAACGCCTATTTACTCGTTTTTTTTTTTTTTTGAAAAATAACAAAAAAATAACATTTTTAAACAATTTTCAATTCCAAAAAGTAAAGTATGATTTTTTTTTTTAAATTTAAAAAAAATTATGAAATTTTGTGCTTGGTTTCTTTTTTCATTTTCAAGTTGATAAAACTTATATGTCTATTGCAAAATGATTTGTAATTTTCTTTTTCTTCGTTTTGCTTTATGTTCCTGGACTATTTACAATGACTCTTTTCAAAAAAAAAAAAATTACAAGTGTATCTACTTTCAACTCCTTTTTGTTTTGTTTTTAATATCCCCCTGAAGATGATGATCCAGGCGGTTGATTATTCTGTTGCTGTTGGGACTGTTGCGCATGCGCATGCGCAGCTGCCGCCGCCGCTAACAAAGCCGCCGATGGAGTCGTTGTTGACATTGTATTGTTGGTATTATTCGAAGCTGTTGCTGCAGAGGAGCTATTCGAGGCAGCGGAAGTACTCGAGGATGTTGCAGGTTTTAACAATGGCTTTATGTCTTCTATTTGTATAAGCTGTTCGATGGGTATGAGTGAGAGTTCTCCACCAGGTTGAGGCAAAGGCGGTAGTTTTGCTAAAGCCTAAGGGGAAGGAAATACATTTTGTTTAGATATCAGCATTGAGTTTATATTTATTTTCATATTTTTTTCGCTTTCCACCCTAGCATGGAGGTGCTTAGGTCTGGTCTGTGCAATTTTCGTTTGTCGAAATTACCTTGGCATGCTCTATGGCTATCGTGGCCGCCTTTTCAGCTTCGCGCTGTCGCCTCTCTTTCAGCTTCAATGAGAATATGGCCACCGAACGGGCACTCTTTACCAGCTTTTGTTTTAGGCGATTCTTCTTGGCCGCCAATTCAGCAGCTGGAAAAAAAAATTTAAAATTCAAATTAAAAATTGAAAGTGTCAAAGTGTTTGGGAAACCGCAATCACCAACCTTTGGCTTCCTCATCCGTTGTATTTCCGCCGGAGGTTGAGGCTTTTGCCGCTTGCTGAGTGGCCGAGGTTGAAGCCTGCTCCTTGTCATTTTGCTGCGTGGATGACGACTGTGTGTCCTTCTGCTGCTGTTGTGATGTCGTGGATGTTGTTGATATGGCACCCACACTGGGCCGTGAGAATTCAGCTCGCGTTGTGGAGGCTCCACCGCTGGAGGAAGATGATGATGAGGCAATTACTTGGGTTTGTTGTGAGGCGCCTGGCGAGGCAGCAGACAGTGAAGAGGACTGCGGCGGCGGCTGTTGATGCTGCGCTTGCTGTTGTTGTGATGTTGAAGTTTTCATGGCCACATTGGTCCAGGAAGGAGCGGGCTTTAATACATCCATAGTGTCTGAATGGCTTTTAAGCTCCTTGATAATTTATGTAAATGGTATTTTGTTTTTCGTTTTTCGGAGGGAATAACACAAAAGCAAGTTCAACAGTGTGTTGTTGGTGCAATGGCAAGGTTTGGGTGGCAGGAAGGCATTTGGTCGACATTGTAGATGACACACACACACACACACACATAAACAACAACAACAAGGGTGGTTAGAGCAAAGGATATTGAAGTCAAGTTGGTTGTTGTTTCGATTGTTTGCATTAATTATTTCCACAAAAATATTTTTGCAGCACACAAAATTGTAAGCGTGTAGTAGTAGTCGTAGTAGAGGATGAATATAAAGAAATAACAATTAAAAGGATTTACATAAATTTAATTGTGGGTGTTAAACAACAGTTTTTTTTTTTTTTTGTAATAAAAAACAGTGAATATAACTCATTGTGTATAAATTTTGTTTTGTTGGGTGTAAGTAACATTCATAACAAGAGAACAGTGTAAGCTTTAAAAATTTGTTGCAATGGTTTCCCAATTGGTGAAAAGTCATCAACATGCAGTGCCAATAGATAGATAGATTTCAAATTTTTGTCATTTAACTGTAAAACATTTATATACATATATACATGATTTTTTTATACATGAAGCGTTGAGAGCAACAATGACCTATTTCACAAAAATTTTTAATAATTGATCAGTAGATTATTCTCTGTTATCATACATTCTTGCAAATGTCTCACAAATGGTTAGAAAAAACCGACAAAGAAAAGCAAAAGTAGGACAGAGCCGACTATATAATACCCTATACCAACGAGACTACGTTCAACTTTAAATACATGGAATCTATGTCAGTATCTAGTCAGACTTAAATTTTGAATACCTAATGAAATATAGAATAGATCCTTGTAATATTCCGTTAAGTTAGTACCTAAACTGTGGCTAATGCAGCCTTTAAGGGCCATATCGGATGAAAATAAATGTATATGGGAGCCAAGGACGTAGCCAGAGGAGGGGGGGGGGGTTTGAGCTCGGACCCCTAATTTCTTAATTTTAATATTCTACAAAGACAAAGGCTAGGGCCGCCTTCAAATTATTTTTCTTAAGAACAACATTGTAATGAAATTCCTAACATTTTTATACCCACCACCGAAGGATTGGGGTATATTAATTTTGTCATTCCGTTTGCAACACATTGGAATATCCATTTCCGACCCTATAAAATATATATATTCTTGATCAGCGTTAAAATCTAAAACGATCTAGACTTGTCCGTCCGTCTGTCTGTTGAAATCACGCTACAGTCTTCAAAAATAGAGATATTGAGATGAAACTTTGCACAGACACTTTTTTTGTCCATAAGCAGGTTAAGTTCGAAGATGGGCTATATCGGATTATATCTTGATAAAGCCCCCATATAGACCGATGCGCCGATTTGGGGTCTTAGGCCAATAAAAGTCACATTTATTATCCGATTTTGCTGAAATTTAAGACAGTGAGTTGTGTTAGGCCCTTTGACACCCTTCTCCAAATTGGCCCAGAACGGTCCAGATTTGGATACAGCCCTCATATAGACCGATCCGCCGATTTAGGGTCTTAGGCCAATAAAAGTCACATTTATTGTCCGATTTTGCTGAAATTGGGGACAGTGAGTTGCGTTAGGCCCTTCAACATCCTTCGTTAATTTGGCCCAGATCGGTCCAGATCTGGATATAGCTGCCATATAGACCGATCCTCCGATTTAGGGTCTTAGGCCAATAAAAGCGACATTTATTATCCGATTTTGCTGAAATTAGGGACAGTGAGTTGTGTTAGGCCCTTTGACACCCTTCTCCAAATTGGCCCAGAACGGTCCAGATTTGGATATAGCTGCCATATAGACCGATCCTCCGATTTAGGGCCTTAGGCCAATAAAAGTCACATTTATTATACAATTTTGCTGAATTTAGGGACAGTGAGTTGTGTCAGGCCCTTCGACATCCTTTGTTAATTTGGCTCAGATCGGTCCAGATTTGGATATAGCTGCCATATAGACCGATCCTCCGATTTAAGGTTTTGGACCCATAAAAGCCACATTTATTATCCGATTTTGCTGAAATTGGGGACAGTGAGTTGTGTCAGGGCCTTCGACATCCTTTGTTAATTTGGCTCAGATCAGTCCAGATTTGGATATAGCTGCCATATAGACCGATCCCTCGATCTAAGGTTTTGGACCAATAAAAGCGACATTTATTATCCGATTTGGCTGAAATTTGAAACAGTGAGTTGTGTTAGGCCATTCGACATCCTTCTTCAATTTGGCCCTGATCGGTCCAGATTTGGATATAGCTGCCATATAGACCGATCCTCCGATTTAGGGTCTTAGGCCCACAAAAGCGACATTTATTATCCGATTTGGCTGAAATTTGAAACAGTGAGTTGTGTTAGGCTATTCGACATCCTTCTTCAATTTGGCCCTGATCGGTCCAGATTTGGATATAGCTGCCATATAGACCGATCATCCGATTTGGGGTCTTAGGCGCATCAATTCCACATTTTTATCCGATTGTGCGGAAATTTGGTACAGTGAGTTGCGTTAGGCCGTTAAAAATCCTTCTTCAATTTGGCCCTGATCGGATCAGATTTCGATATAGCTGCCATATAGACAGATCCCTCGATTTAAGGTTTTGGGCCCATAAAAGGCGCATTTATTGTCCGATGTCGCCGCGATTTGGGACAGTGTGTTGTGTTAGGCTTTTCGACATCCTACTTCAATTATACTCATATCGGTCCAGATTTGGATATAGCTGTCATATTCCGATGTTGCCGAAATTTGGGACAGATAGTTAAATTAAGCCCCTCCATATATTTCTGCAATTTGGTCTTGATCGATCAAGATTTCCATATAGCTGCCATATAGACTGATATCTCGATTAAAAGTCTTGGCCCCAAAAAAAGGCGCATTTATAATCCGACTTATTTGAAATTTGACACATTTGGCTTTTCGACATCCATGTTGCATATGGTGCAGATCGGTTTATTTTTAGATATATTGGGTTGCCCAAAAGTAATTGCGGATTTTTCATATAGTCGGTGTTGACAAATTTTTTCACAGCTTGTGACTCTGTAATTGCATTCTTTCTTCTGTCAGTTATCAGCTGTTACTTTTAGCGTGCTTTAGAAAAAAAAGTGTAAAAAAAGTATATTTGATTAAAGTTCATTCTAAGTTTTATTAAAAATGCATTTACTTTCTTTTAAAAAATCCGCAACTACTTTTTGGGCAACCATAGCTACTAAAAGACCATCTGACCATCCATCTGTCTGTAGAAAGCACGCTAACTTTTGAAGGAATAAAGCTAGCCGCTTGAAATTTTGCACAAATACTTTCTATTAGTGTAGCTGCCATATAAACCGATCTTGGATCTTGATTTCTTGAGCCACCAGAGGCGCAATTTTTATCCGATTTGGCTGAAATTTAGTATGAAGTGTTTCGTTATGACTTCCAGCAGCTGTGCTAAGTATGGTTTAAATCGGTCCATAACCTGTTATAGCTGTCATATAAACCGATCTGTTGTTTTGACTTCTTGAGCCTCTAGAGGGTGCAATTCTTATGGGATTTGACTGAAGTTTCGCATGATGTGTTTTGTTATGACTTCCAACAACTGTGCGAAGTATGATTCAAATTGATCCATATCCTGATATAGCTGCCATATAAACCGATCCGGGGTCTTGAATTCTTGAGCCACTAGAGGGCTCCAGTCTTACCGATTTGGCTGTAGTTTTACACGTGGTGTTTCGGTATCACTTCCAATAACTGTACTAAGTTTGGTCCTTAATCTGGTATAGCTGCCATATAAATCGATCTTGGATCTTGACTTCTTGAGCCGCAAGAGGGCGCAATTCTTATCCGATTGGAATGAATTTTTGATATCCAACAACTGTGTCAAGTATGGTTCAAATCGGTTCATAAACTGATATAGCTGCCATATAAACCGATCTGGGATCTTGACTTCTTGAGCCTCTAGAGGGCGCAATTCTTATTCGATTTGAATGAATTTTTGCACGAAGTAGTTTGTTATGATATCCAACAACTGTGTCAAGTATGGTTCAAATCGGTTCATAAACTGATATAGCTGCCAAATAAACCGGTCTGGGATCTTGACTTCTTGAGCCTCTAGAGGTCGCAATTATTATCCAATTTCCCTAAAATTTTGTGCGACGGATCCTCTCATGACCGCCAACATATGTGTTTATTATGGTCTGAAGCGGTCTATAGCCTTATACAGCTCCCATATAAATCGATCTCTGTATTTTACTTCTTGAGCCCCAAAGGGCGCAATTCTCATTCGAATTGGCTGACATTTTACACAGGTCTCCAACATATAATTTAATTGTGGTCCATACCGGACCATATCTTGATATCGCTTTAATAGCAGAGCAAATCTTTTCTTATATCTTTTTTTTGCCTAAGAAGAGATGCCGGGAAAATAACTCGAAACATGTGATCCACTGTGGAGGGTATATAAGATTCGGCCCGGCCTAACTTAGCACGCTTTTACTTGTTACTACTATCAAGAATATATACTTTATAGGGTTGGAAATGGATATTTCTATGTGTTGCAAGCGGAATGACAAAATGAATATTCCCCCGTCCTTCGGTAGTGGGTATAAAAATAATGGAAGTATTATTGGGTTGCCCAAAAAATAATTGCGGATTTTTCATATAGTCGGCGTTGACAATTTTTTTCACAGCTTGTGATTGCATTCTTTCTTCTGTCAGTTATCAGCTGCTACTTTTAGCTTGCTTTAGAAAAAAAGTGTTAAAAAAAGAATTTTTGATTAAAGTTCATTCTAAGTTTTATTAAAAATGCATTTACTTTCTTTTAAAACATCCGCAATTACTTTTTGGGCAACCCAATATTTGAATAAATTGCATATTATTTTATAAATACACTTATATATTAAAATCTTATATTAAATATTGACAAAAACGAATTTTTTCAGTTTTTTTTAGACAATCCCCAAATCATAGGGTGTAAGTAGACTTTTGTGCTTCACTGTAAGATTTGGTGGTTTATTATAGATCAGACATTTTTATCCTTTAAGATACACTCTTCAGAATAGATCTCTTGGGTTTGATGTTGTCTCCATAATTGGGTTGCTGTAGTTTCTTGGGACTTTTCAGTTCACAGTGAAAAGTGGGGGTCTTATCTTCATGGCTTGGGGGGATTATAAAGAGAGAGCAGGTGCGCTCAAAATTCTTTCTACGACCATTTTGTTGCTGATTTGAAGTATTCGTCGGATTGACATTGCCTTCCTGAGTTATAGCATCATCTTCCCTTATTGTAGGCGTAGGATTTCGTAGTAAACAGCCTTCGCTTTCAATATCCTCTTTGAGAGGATTTGGTGTTGTGGAGGGTCCATTATCGATAAAACTGGGTGGACATGTATAAAGAGATGTGGGACGCACAATTTTCTTTCTCTGCTCGCCTCGTAGTAAATTTGGACTTTGGGGTGATAATAAACCATAGCTAGGGCCATTGCCTATGAAGCTGGGTGGACATGTCGATAGGGAGCTGGTACGTGCAATGCTCTTTTTCTGATATTGGGGAGTTTTTGGTGTTGTAGAGGGTCCATTACCTATAAAACTTGGGGGACATATGAAAAGAGATTTAGGGCGCACCAGATTCTTTTTTTGATCTTTTCGTAGCACAACAGGACTTTTCTTCTCGCTTAAACCACAACTAGGCCCATTATCTATGAAACTGGGTGGACATGTCAATAGAGAGGTGGGACGTTTGATTATCTTTTTACTCTCCATTCTTGTGTGCAGTGGACTTTTTTGTAGTAAAGAGGGTCCATTGTTTATAAAACTTGGTGGACTTATAAAAAGAGAATTGGGACGTAAAGTGGTGCGCCTCTGTTGCCTTAAAATTGGTTGAAGATTTTGTTTGCTTTCCACAGGAGTTTTAACTTCTTTTGTGGGGGTACTGGCACCAGATATACTTTTACGTTGATGATTTTGCTTGTCTTCCGCAGCACTCTTCACTTCTTTTGTTATGGTACTGCCACAAGAAGAAGTTTTTCGCTGTATTTTCTTTCTATCATCATTTCGCAATGGTTTGGGACTTTTCAGTTGATTTGTATTGCCAGCTGGAGAAGAATCGGAACTTTCGGTATTTGTTGAGAAAACTATAAGGGAGCTAAGTCGCTCAAAGTTTCTTCTATTATTAGAGCGTAGTTGGGTAGAACTTTCCTCTTGAGGTTCACATCCGGAGCCTTTAATTTCTTCATGCTCTTTATGAGTGTGAATATCCATTTTTGTGTATCTAGGATTATTTCCAAATTAGTTGGCTTTGTCAATATTTCGCTTCTTGTTGATTATTCAATAACTGAACCTTTATTTTCCCTTTGTGGTGAAGTTTGTAGGTGTTATCACTCTTGTCGATGATTGGCACTTCTGTTCTCTATTAGCTGTATATTACAACTGACCACTGATCTTTTAAAGATACAAACAACGGAGGCTTTTGGTGTGATGAGTTATTTTGGTTTGGTATAGATTTAATTTAGAAATGATGCCATGCATATAATGGCCGCATAGAAATAAAGATAATAAGTAAATAAAGACGTAAGAAGGGCTAAGACGGCTTTTAAGTGCCTTATAAAGTCAATGACTAAGTAGTAGTAGTAAGGTATCTTTATTCAGATAAATTCGAGAGCTTAATACAATTTACATTATTTTACATTTCTAAATTTTGTGAATATTAGTCTGAAAAAAGATTTTACGGCTGTGACAATGTTGTCGTGAGCCGGTGCTAGTAACATTACATAATTCATAATATTATCGATATTCATTTATTATAAGTTTACGATATTGAGTCGCAGACTTCAGGTATGAGATAAGTTTTGGCCAGTCATCTATTTGGTTTCCATCAAGTATTTCAATAATTTCGGTATGCGTTAGGAATGGTTTTCCAAACACTCGATCTCTGATTTCTCTCAGAATAGGACAGTTTCCAAGGAAGTGATTTAGGTTTTCCAGCTCCCGGAGATTGCAGAGTGTGCATAGTGCGTTTTCTTCAGTAGCTCCGTTTGTACTGCCGTTTAAATAAATCAAATCGCATCTCGCTTTTAAAATCCATGTTATCTCCGATTGAGTATAGCAGCCATTCATGTACGATAGGCAGCGTGTATAATCTAGATATTTGTATATCCTAGTGTCACTTTCTCTTGCCCTTTCAATATTACTGAGTTTACTTGCTTTCTTCAGTTTTAAAGTAAGGCGCATGAAGGTTGATAGCCAGGTGTGTTCCGGTGTGTCGTTGGTAATTGGAGTTTCCTCCATTTCCACCAATTGATCGTTAATTGACTTTGCCCAAAATATATTTTTTGATAATATTAATTTGGTTAGAAAATTTGGTAAACGATTACTATCGTATTTAAACATCGTGCTATATATATAGTTAAGATGCAATTGTAAGGTATACATATGGCCGCTTTCCACGTTCGTTTCAATGTCTATTGCATAATTTGGGGTGCTTTCTGGTAACTTCAGGATTCGCTTCAGGAAGTATCTTTGTAGCTTGTCCACTTCGTCAAAGCATCCAAATCCCCAAACTTGGGCTGCATATCCTTGAATTGACCGACAAACTGCTTGAAAAAGTTTCCATTTCATTTCAAGGTTTATATTATTTTTTTGAAGGAAGTTTTTCCACGTAGAATTTATCGCCGCTTTTGCTTGTGTAATTCGACTACTGACATGTCGCTTAAAGCTTAGTCTTGGGGTCAGTACAACTCCAAGGTATGTATATTCGGAGACAATCTCAATCTCTTGTCCTTTGTAGAACCATTTTTCCCTGTCTGACAATCGCCCTCCATTTCTGAAAACCATTATCTTTGACTTGGACATATTTAGTTCCATATTCCATAGTTTGCAGTATTCTTCCAGGTTGATGATCATGTTTTGAAGGGAATTTATGTCACCCGACAATATTACAATATCGTCCGCGTACATTAATACACGAACGTTTTTTCCTTCTACATCAATACCTCCTTCTAGATGTTCATGCAGGTCATTTAGGTATAAAGCAAAGAGAAGTGGCGAAAGAAGGCAGCCTTGTTTAACACCAGACACTGTTTCGAAATCCTGTGAGAGTTCTTCTCCGTTCCATATTGTGCATTTTGTGTTTTGGTAAATGGCTTCTATCATATTTATAAATTTGGATGAGACTCGGTTAAGATAAAGCTTGTATATCAATGATTTTCTGCAGACCTTGTCGAAAGCTGCTCGGAAGTCAACAAAAAATGCATAGACTTTCTTCTTTTCCGCTAATTTTAAACTTACTATTGCAACTATGTTGTACACATTGTCCGCTGTGCAGTAATTTTTCCGGAACCCTGCCTGATATTCTTCCATTATTTGGTTTTCTTCAACCCATGACGTGAGCCTATAATTCAGGATTCCCATCAGAATTTTTGCAGCTGTGTTCATAAACGATATAGCTCTATAATTACAAGGATCATTTATATTTCCTTTTTTATGAATTGGGTAAATTATAGATCTTATCAGCGACTCATCAATAATGCTGTTGTCATAGAAGTTTGTAAAAACTCGCGCCACTTCAACAAGGAATTGCTCTGATGCGTTCACATAGAACTCATATGGAATCCTGTCGTCACCAGGAGCTTTATGAGGTTTTACTCTACCTAAGACATGTTGTATATCTGTTACTGTGATTTCTCTATCTAGATATGCATCAAAAATTAGCGGTTTCGCGTACTGTATGTCTTGAGACATTTGAGTAGGATTCAGAAGGTCGCAGAAATAGTCTCTGAACATTTCTGGTGTTATAGCGTTTCCAATTCTATGTTCCTTGTTATTAATCTTTTTTGCTAAATTCCACCATTCCTTTGTGCAGTTTGTCCTTTGAATTTTGATAGACAAACGGTCATAATATGCATGCTTAGCCGATAGACAAACTTCTCTTAATTTTTTCTTAGCTTGTATATATTCATTTTTATGCTGTATTGTGTTTGACTTTCGGTATTTATTTAAGCATTTATATGCTTTTCTCTGGGCCCAATAACAACTAAGATTAAACCAAGGATTTTTTTTTAAGAGTGAATGCTTTGGGGGTTTTTTTCTGATGACGCCTTGATAATGTTATTTAGGTCTTTGATACCAACCACAGTTTCTCGCTCATTAATTCTTTCCAAATTTGCGTTAAGCTTGTTTCGATATATGTTTTTGTTTTGCTGATTCCATATTAATTGCGGGAGTAGGCTTAGCTTGCAATAATTGTGTTGTAAGGAATGTATTTTTAGCTGTAGGGCGATAGGTAAGTGATCTGACCACGGCATTTCCTCTACTCGAAAACTATCAACATTTTCCAAAATGGCGCTGGAGACCGCACAGAGATCAATGACCGAAGAGCCTACCGAATTTATAAATGTGAAATTTCCTTGTTCATCGCCTTCAGTTCGCCCATTCAGAAGAAACAAACCAATGTCATTGCAGTACTCAATGTACGCCTTCCCTTTCCAATCAGCTAATTTGTCTTTAGATTTCCGGATTTCTTTCCCAGCTGAAAACCCGCTTTCGATCTCCATATGGTTGCTTTGCTGCAATTCTCCGATTCTGGCATTGATATCTCCAATTACGATTAGATTAGTATCTTCGAGTTCATGTATATATTTTTTTAAGTTTGCAAATTCATTTGCCCAATTCGCCCCTCTGAGGTAAACTGGAATAAGAGTGATTTCTTCTTGATACCAGCTGATTTTAATAGTTAGTAGTTCATCTTGGCGGTTAAAGGAATATTTCATGCCTTTCTGGATAATTGTCCTCTTAACTCCCAACATTAGACCCCCTATTGCTCGACCAAATCTGGTACATCTTTTTGCATATAACCAACTTATATCATATCCTGGGAAAATTTTTTCGGCATTTTTTGATTTTTCCTCTATGAGGTGTGTTTCTTGGAGCAAAATAACTTCAAAAGACATCAGGTAATTGAAAAATGTTGGATACAAATATTTATTTTCAAAACCGTGTATATTATAAGAAACTATTTTCAAATTATTTAAACAATTTATTTCTGCAGCTTCTTGTACTGTCCCAGAAGCTGGCGGACTTAGTTTTTTGATCTAGCTTGGTTTAGCATTTGCTCTATGATAGTGGTATTTATTTCATCTGCATAAAGATCAATTAGTATATCTTCTGCGGGCTTGTTCCCGCTTACAAGAACGTTTTGAGAGTTCCACGAGAACCATTTGTCCATTATTTTCAATTTATCGTCTCTCACGATAACCTTGTGTTTTTTGCTCGCTTGTAATATTTGCTTCTTGAGAGCTAGCATTTTCATTTTGTTTCTGCGCCGACTGGGGTTTAAGTCTCTATAAACCGATACATCTGTGCCTATCAAGTTTCTAGTTGCTCCCAATACTTGCGCGACAGTCATATCCGAATCAAATTCTGCAATAATAGTTTGTTTGCCTTTATATTGGGCAACAGTATGCGCCGTAAGTATTTTTGGTGTTATATGTAGTTTTTCCGTACAGATCTTCAGAACAGAATCAATTGCCGTTTTTTCAAATGTTATACCTTTGAATAGCAATTTGGTGTTTTTAATTTGGTATTCCAGCCACCGTATTGTATTTGCATCTTCTTCTCTGCTGTTCCTTAACTCTTCTATTTCCTGTTTCAGTATGCTGTTTTCAGCTCTAAGGTCTGCCAATTCCGCGTTTGTTGAAGCTATGCCTGATTTGATATCTTCGATATCCTTTTTTGTTGGAAGACTTTCTAATTTTTCCTCTAACAAAGTATTCATGGTTGTTTTCATAATATACATTAGCTCTTCAACATCCATGTTACCTACGGGTTTCTTTGCCATTGTTTCAAATTCAGGAGATGTCTCAGCTAATTTTCTCTTTGTCTGTGGTGTCGAGTTTGCTGTGTATTTATTTTGCATACTCTTTTAAAGGAATAAGTTTAATCCGGCTTTTTCAAAAAACGATCACGTCTGGTAACGCCAATTTATTATTCACAATAAATAATTATCGTGGACATAAACCATAACCTATCTGTCATATAATGAATGCACAGGGTGGCAACACTTTGTTAAGATGACAGATGTCATTCGTTTGTATTGATTTGGTATTTGTTTACTTACTGCCTCGGATAATGTTGTGAAACGGTTAACATTAACAAAAAAAAAAAACAATATTTTACCACTTTCCAGGCAATTTGTGAAAAAAGATATGAATTTCGACTTTTAATTTGTGAAAAAAACGGTCGTCGCTGGCTATACACACTCCGCACTTTCTCCAACAAGTTCCAGGATCGTAAGTGTTTCTATTGGTAGGATTCTCAGCCTTCAATTTTCCATGTGGACACCAATAATTGATGTAATACAGGAGCTGCCGCAAAACGTGTATGTACTATTTAACAGTGCGCGATGTGAGTCAATGACTATAAGTTAATGATAATTAAGATGGTTATATGGTGGTACTGCATTGAAAAATCCTGGAAATAGTTATTCTATTTTAAACCATGAACAAACTAGTCACGTATGCATTAATAGGCAAGATCGACTGGTTACTAAAAAGACTGGAGATAGGAGGTGACGCTAGGTTATCTACACAGATAACCATGTATATCATACAACGAATTAAAACAAGTAAAAAGGCGTTTAGTTCGGCCGCTCCGAACTTTGGATACCCACCACCTCGGATATATATGTGAACCACCTTTCGTCATAATCCGGTGAAAAATGCATAATTTATGACCCCATAGCAGCTATATCGAAACATAGTCCGATTTGGACCGAATTCGATACGGATATTGACTGGTCTAATAAGTACAAGTCACATTGTTCAATTTCGTAGAACAAAACATTGGTCCTTTTTGGTAGCTATATCCAAATATAGACCAATCTGAACCCTATACAACACGGATGTCAAAAAGCCTAACACAACTCAAATTTCGGCGACATCGGACAATTAATGCGTCTTTTATTAGCCCTAGACTTTAAATTGAGATAACGGTCTATATGGCAGCTATATCCAAATCTGGACTGATCTGGGCCAAATTAAAGAAAGATGTCGAAGGGTCTAACACAACTTACTGTTCCAAATTTCGGAGAAATCGGACAATAAATGCGCATTTTATGGGTCCAAAACCATAAATCGAGAGATCGGTCTATATGGCAGCTATATCCAAATCTGGACTGATCTGGGCCAAATTGAAGAAAGATGTCGAAGGGCCTAATTTAACACACTGTCCCAAATTTTGGCGATATCGGACAATAAATGCGCCTTTTATGGGCAAAAAATCTTAAATCGAGAGATTGGTCTATATGGCAGCTATATCCAAATCTGAACTGATCGGAGCCAAATTAAAGAAGGATGTCGAAGGGCCTAACACAACTCACTGTGGCAAATTTCGGCGACATCGGACAATAAATGCGTCTTTTATGGGCAAAAAACCTTAAATCGAGAGATCGGTCTATATGGCAGCTATATTCAAATCTTGACTGATCTGGGCCATATTACAGAAAGATGTCGAAGGGTCTAATTTAACACACTGTCCCAAATTTTGGCGATATTGGACAATAGTTGCGCCTTTTATGGGTCCAAAACCTTAAATCAAGAGATCGGTCTATATGGCAGCTGTATCCAAATCTGGACCGATCTGAGCCAAATTATAGAAGAATATTGAAGGGCCTAATACAACTCACTGTTCCAAATTTCGGCGACATCGGACAATAAATGCGCCTTTTATGGGCAAAAAACCTTAAATCGAGAGATCGTTCTATATGGCAGCTATATTCAAATCTTGACTGATCTGGGCCATATTACAGAAAGATGTCGAAGGGTTTAATTTAACTCAATGTCCCAAATTTTGGCAATATCGGACAATAGTTGCGCCTTTTATGGGTCCAAAACCTTAAATCAAGAGATCGGTCTATATAGCAGCTATATCCAATCTAGACCGATCGGGCCCAAATTAAACAAGGAGGTCGAGGGGCTTAACATAACTCACTGCACCAAATTTCGTCTAAATCGGACAATAAATACGCCTTTTATGGGCCCAAAACCTTAAATGGAGAAGATTTCTGCCAAATCGGATTAGAATTTCGCCATCTAGAGGCTCAATAAGTCAATATCCCAGATCGGTTTATATGACAGCTATATTAGGTTATGTACCGATTTACGCAATACTTTAACACAGTTGTTGGAAGTCATAACAAAACACCTCATGCAAAATTTCAGCCAAATCAGATGAGAACTAAGCCCTCTAGCGGCTCAAGAACTCAAGATCCAAGATCGGTTTATATGGCTGCTATACAAGGTTATAAACCAAATTGAACCGTACTTAGCACATTTGTTGGACGTCATAACAAAACAAGTCGTGCCAAATTTCATCCAAATCGGATAAGAATTGCGCCCTCTAGTGGCTCAAGAAGTCAAGATAGGTTTATATGGCAGCTATATCAAAACATGGACCGATATGGCCCATTTACGATCCCAACCGACCTACGCTAATAAGTAGTATCTGCGCAAAATTTCAAGCGTCTAGCTTTACACCTTCGAAAGTTAGCGTGCTTTCGACAGACAGACGGACGGACGGACATGGCTAGATCGAATTAAAATGTCATGACGAGCATATATTCTTGATCGTCATGACATTTTATGCTTTATGGCATCTTAGACATATTTTTCCAAGAGTTACGAAATTAGTATACCCACATCCTATAATGGATAATATAAAAATAAAAATCGAACTAGAAATGCCTTAGCAAATTGCAAAATACGAAGCTGATCTCGGTCAAATTAGCACAGAAAATAAGTCGAATATCTCCAAAACCAGTGGAGATATTGTAGACCTCTTGAGGACTTTCAAGCACTATTCAGTAAAAAAAAATTTAAATCAGACCATAAATGAAGATTTGACGGCCCGAACAATTTTCGAAATACCGATTTGAACCGTTCTTAGCACAGTCCTTGGAAGTCATAACAGAACACTATGTACAAAATTTCAGCCAAATCGGATGAAATTGCGGCTTGTAAGGGTTCAAGAAGTCAAATCGGGAGATCGGTTCATATGGGAGCTATATCCAAATCTGAACCGATATGGCCCATTTGCAACGACCTACATCAATAGAAAGTATTTATGTGAAATTTCAAGCGGCGGGCTCAACGCGTTCGACCGATAACGTGATTTCGACAGACGGATGGGCATGGTAGTTCGAGTCAGAATTTCGAGACAATCAAGAATATACATACTTTATTGGGTCCTAGATCAATATTTCGAGGTGTTACAAACGGAATGACTAGGTTAGGATACCCCCATCCTATGGTGGTGAGTATAAAAACCCCGTATAGTGAAACCGGGGAACAAGTGCAAACTTCTCACATATCAATGAGTGCAGTCCGATTCAAGTTTAAGCTCAATCATAAGCGGCCTTCTTTTTATAGCCCACTCCGAATGGCGTGCCGCAGTCCGACACCTCTTAAGAGAGAAGTTTTACATGGCATAGTACCTCACAAATGTTGTCAGCATTAGGAGGGCAAAACCACCGCTGAAAATTTTTTTTCTGATAGTCTCGCCAGGATTTGAACCCAGGCGTTCAGCGTCATAGGCGGACATGCTAACCTCTGCGCTACGGTGGCCTCCCTGCCCCTGTTCTTTCGTGGAATGTTCATGGGCAAAATTTGTTGTTGTTTGTTGTATAGTGAATCCGGGAGCTTCCCAAGGCGGGGTGATACCTCTGGCACTGTTTAATGTCACCTATCCTCTATTCCACCCCCTCCAGACGGCATAGAGATCGTATCATATGAGGACTATTGTGCGGTTATGGCATCAGGCCCCTTATCCATTGTTACGATAGGTAAAACGTCTTCCTCAAGGATCTTTCCGCTTATTTCGCTGCCAGAGATTTGAAGATATCTGCCACCAAATTTAAAGGCCTTTTGTTCATTACAAGCACGCATTTAGTGGAAAATTAGCTAAATGTGAAAGTCAATGGAGTAACTATTGGTGTCACATTTGACAGCACCTGAAGAAATTGAACTTCCCTGGCAAAACAGAGTAGGTATGGCTCAATGACTATCCGGCAGATGCAGCCGCCTCAACTCTTACTAAGCAAGGATTTGTGTCCCGACCACATGACACCTCTTGAGCTTCCCAGCCAGTCCCACTCGACTCAGACCCTGATCCCTCTGAATGCAACCCTGGGTCTGGACATTCAATAGAATCAACTGCCTTAGGTATATGTCCATAGTGGCACCCTCCTTTCCATCTAACCTAACCTACCCAATCCTTTACATAACAAAGATCGAGGTTACCAAAAGACCAACTCAATTATAATCGTCTAGTGTCAGTGGGGTAGAGTATACCAAAATTAATTTAGTCACATAATCCCTACGTCTTAGGGATTATATGACTAGTACTGTGATCCATATTTTGTGGTTTGCTGAACGAGTGATCATAAAAAGTATGACAACCTTTATTTCAAAGATAAAAAAATTCAATAATAAAAAATGTGGTTATTACAAAATATTTTAAAAATTAACATCTTAGGGGGTTTTTTAGCCAATTGAAGTTTTTGCACGACACATATATACACAAACAAAACAAAAAGTACAGTGTATTCTTTAAAACTAAGCAAAAATGTTGGGAATTTTTAAAATTCTTTTATTGAGTTTCTTTTTAAACTGCTCACTAACACTGGCTTTGACAATTGCCCGAATTGGGGATGTGAGATTAAAAATTACCAAAGGTACTTCATGTTAAAGCAGATTAAGATACTTAATGCCAAGTTTAAAAAAGCAATCCCTAAAGACCCTAAGTCTTTTATATTCATAACAATTCTATAATAATTTAAGTTTTGATTTCTATTTTCAGATTTCTTCTACTGTGATCGTATCATATGTCCCAAAACTGCCTTACTCGATTGTATGGTTTTCAAGGAACAAAACAAGGAAAATCCCCTTATAATCACACGCTCAAATGTCTGCCGTTATGCTGATGATTCACAATTCAAAAAACCTTCTTTCCGAAAAAAACTTGATCCCAGAGGCAAGCTGATGCTGTATATTAGGGCTAAACCCAATGGAGATATTAAAATTTTACCTTAAAAATTAACAAAATAATTATATATGCATAGAAAAATACATTGAACAATTTCAAAACGAAATATTTTTGTACAAGATTTTAGAAGGGAATAATTTCCTTGGAAAATTTTTCGTCTAAAAAAAATTCTTTAGAAAATTTTTCGTCCCGAAAAAGTTTCTTTAGAAAATTTTTCGTCCCGAAAAAGTTTCTTTAGAAAATTTTTCGTCCCGAAAAAGTTTCTTTAGAAAATTTTTCGTAACGAAAAAGTTTCTTTAGAAAATTTTTCGTCCCGAAAAAGTTTCTTTAGAAAATTTTTCGTCCCGAAAAAGTTTCTTTAGAAAATTTTTCGTCCCGAAAAAGTTTCTTTAGAAAATTTTTCGTCCCGAAAAAGTTTCTTTAGAAAATTTTTCGTCCCGAAAAAGTTTCTTTAGAAAATTTTTCGTCCCGAAAAAGTTTCTTTAGAAAATTTTTCGTCCCGAAAAAGTTTCTTTAGAAAATTTTTCGTCCCGAAAAAGTTTCTTTAGAAAATTTTTCGTCCCGAAAAAGTTTCTTTAGAAAATTTTTCGTCCCGAAAAAGTTTCTTTAGAAAATTTTTCGTCCCGAAAAAGTTTCTTTAGAAAATTTTTCGTCCCGAAAAAGTTTCTTTAGAAAATTTTTCGTCCCGAAAAAGTTTCTTTAGAAAATTTTTCGTCCCGAAAAAGTTTCTTTAGAAAATTTTTCGTCCCGAAAAAGTTTCTTTAGAAGATTTTTCGTCCCGAAAAAGTTTCTTTAGAAAATTTTTCGTCCCGAAAAAGTTTCTTTAGAAAATTTTTCGTCCCGAAAAAGTTTCTTTAGAAAATTTTTCGTCCCGAAAAAGTTTCTTTAGAAAATTTTTCGTCCCGAAAAAGTTTCTTTAGAAAATTTTTCGTCCCGAAAAAGTTTCTTTAGAAAATTTTCTTTATTTTTCGTCCCGAAAAAGTTTCTTTAGAAGATTTTGCGTCCCGAAAAAGTTCCTTTAGAAAATTTTTCGTCCCGAAAAAGTTTCTTTAGAAAATTTTTCGTCCCGAAAAAGTTTCTTTAGAAAATTTTTCGTCCCGAAAAAGTTTCTTTAGAAAATTTTTCGTCCCGAAAAAGTTTCTTTAGAAAATTTTCTTTATTTTTCGTCCCGAAAAAGTTTCTTTAGAAAATTTTTCGTCCCGAAAAAGTTTCTTTAGAAAATTTTTCGTCTAGAAAAAATTTCTTTAGAAAATTTTTCGTCTAGAAAAAATTTCTTTAGAAAATTTTTCGTCTAGAAAAAATTTCTTTAGAAAATTTTTCGTCTAGAAAAAATTTCTTTAGAAAATTTTTCGTCTAGAAAAAAAAAAGTTTCTAAAGAAATTTTTTCTAGACGAAAAATTTTCTAAAGAAATTTTTTCTAGACGAAAAATTTTCTAAAGAAATTTTTTCTAGACGAAAAATTTTCTAAAGAAATTTTTTCTAGACGAAAAATTTTCTAAAGAAATTTTTTCTAGACGAAAAATTTTCTAAAGAAATTTTTTCTAGACGAAAAATTTTCTAAAGAAATTTTTTCTAGACGAAAAATTTTCTAAAGAAATTTTTTCAAGACGAAAAATTTTCTAAAGAAATTTTTTCTAGACGAAAAATTTTCTAAAGAAATTTTTTCTAGACGAAAAATTTTCTAAAGAAATTTTTTCTAGACGAAAAATTTTCTAAAGAAATTTTTTCTAGACGAAAAATTTTCTAAAGAAATTTTTTCTAGACGAAAAATTTTCTAAAGAAATTTTTTCTAGACGGAAAATTTTCTAAAGAAATTTTTTTTAGACGAAAAATTTTCTAAAGAAATTTTTTTTAGACGAAAAATTTTCTAAAGATATTTTTTCTTTAGAAAATAAGGAAATTGAATTGTTTAAATTATGAATCTCAATTAATTTCATTCTTTCAGTTCATCAAAATATTTTGAAAATCCTAACAATTATTACCAAAGATGTTTGTTTGTAATGATGGGAGCCCAATAGTTGCACATTCATTAGCATGATAACATTGAACGAAACGTTAATGCAATACAGTAATGGACAAAACTGAGCTTTCAAAAATATATAATAGGTCCATTATATCAGTTTTAGTTATAATTGATAGTTTGTTGATTTATCTGAGGGATATTTTTCATATAATTCTTAGAGTTTATGCTTTGCTCAATTTTGTCTGCCACTGTATTTGTGTTTTTGTTGTTTTGTTTTTTGTTACAACTACGAAGAGTGCTCGAGGCAACCAATCTACCTTGGATATGCAATCAATACTCCTACGGAGATTTACATTATCGTTGACTTTTAAACGTGACATCCATTCGGGTGCATGGGATTTTAGGTTATAGTTATCCTGTCATTTGCAGTAGATAGGTTATTAGGATTTCATTGTTCGATATTTTTTTGTTTTCGAAATTGAAAGACAAGTTAGAAAAAAGTTATAAAAAGTGGTTTGTTAAAGAGACAAGGTGTGGTGTGACACAAGTACATTTCGGAAATTGTGTGTGAAGTCAAAGCAGACAATGAAGGGTAGAGTTGGAACCAAATTTTTTGGAAAAAAAAGGAAAGGTAAAATCGCTCATCCGACATAACATAACATAACATAACATAACATAACATAACATAACATAACATAACATAACATAACATAACATAACATAACATAACATAACATAACATAACATAACATAACATAACATAACATAACATAACATAACATAACATAACATAACATAACATAACATAACATAACATAACATAACATAACATAACATAACATAACATAACATAACATAACATAACATAACATAACATAACATAACATAACATAACATAACATAACATAACATAACATAACATAACATAACATAACATAACATAACATAACATAACATAACATAACATAACATAACATAACATAACATAACATAACATAACATAACATAACATAACATAACATAACATAACATAACATAACATAACATAACATAACATAACATAACATAACATAACATAACATAACATAACATAACATAACATAACATAACATAACATAACATAACATAACATAACATAACATAACATAACATAACATAACATAACATAACATAACATAACATAACATAACATAACATAACATAACATAACATAACATAACATAACATAACATAACATAACATAACATAACATAACATAACATAACATAACATAACATAACATAACATAACATAACATAACATAACATAACATAACATAACATAACATAACATAACATAACATAACATAACATAACATAACATAACATAACATAACATAACATAACATAACATAACATAACATAACATAACATAACATAACATAACATAACATAACATAACATAACATAACATAACATAACATAACATAACATAACATAACATAACATAACATAACATAACATAACATAACATAACATAACATAACATAACATAACATAACATAACATAACATAACATAACATAACATAACATAACATAACATAACATAACATAACATAACATAACATAACATAACATAACATAACATAACATAACATAACATAACATAACATAACATAACATAACATAACATAACATAACATAACATAACATAACATAACATAACATAACATAACATAACATAACATAACATAACATAACATAACATAACATAACATAACATAACATAACATAACATAACATAACATAAGAAAAATTATTAATAATAACAAACAAAAATTTTCCTTCCTTCAAAGTCTGCTTCTTTGGAAGTCTTTGCTTTAGAGATTTAGTATAGTATTTGGTGTTCTGACAGTTAAAGGTGATTATATCAAAAATTCATATTAGTTAATATTTTTATGATATGTATATAAAATAATCAGGACTAAAACTATTATTATTTAAAAATCTTTAAATTTTTACACTTATATAATATGATAAGGAGTAAGGATTTTCTCAAATAAAAGGTAACTAAAGGATGTTTTTTTTTTAATTATTTTTTTTTTTAACGATAAAAAAGAATAAAATGCCTTACGGTTATATTCAAATTCATGGTACTCTCTGCGGATATTTTGCGGGCATTGAATGGAGGTATGTCCGATATCTTGGATATAGTGGGTAATGGTTTCTTTTCGTTTGAGGATGATGTTAATGATGATTGCTGTTGCTGCAGCTGCTGCTGGTGGTGGGCATTGGATGATGAAGCGGATGCAGATGTTGCTGTATTCACATTGGCAGCGGCCACAACTATGGGTTGCGATTGCAGCGGCAAATGTTGGCGGGATGCGGAAACGGAGGCGCTAGCATTGATTAGATTGGAGTTGGCGGTGGTGCGTTGAGGACTACTGCTGGCACTGCTGCCTGTGTGATCTGCCGAATCCGTGGATTTCTTGCGGAAGGGTGGAATTTCTGGTAGATTCATACATTGACGGGTATTTAAGGCCAAGGAACTTGCAGAAGCTCTATATGGTTTTTTTTTTTTTGTACAGGATTTTTGGACAAGTTTTTTTTTTACAAACAAACATAAAAAAGGAAATGGAAGAACATAAGATAAACAAAGCGATAGAGAATAAGAGAGAAAAAAGGACTCAAAACAAAGCAAAGGTTGACCAGGGAAAGTGTGAAAGTTTTAAGGGGATATAAGCAAAGTTAAAAAAAATATATAAAAAGGTGATTTTTTCGAAAGTGTGTACAAATATTTGGAGAAAAATGGTAGAGAGAGAAAAAGAAATATGGATTTCATAAGAACATTAGCATTTCTGTAAAAGGATATCCAATGAACAAGTATACAATGGTAACACAAAATTTCTATATAATTTTCTTCTTTTTTTTCTAAATACTGTGTGTTTTTTTTTTTAATTTTTTTATTATTTTGCTTTAAATCATAAACTCATGCTTGCAAACAACTGTGTTTTTCTAGTATGAAAAATTAAGGCCAATGGTTTTGTAGAGATTGTGGTTTTAAGCTCAAATTTTGAAAATGTGGCAAATTTTTTAATGTTTTTTTTTTTCAAAAAAATTTGTTTTTTGTTATATTTTTTCTAATAGTTTATTATTTATACACATCTACCATCTAAGACACCAACATCTATACATTGATATTTAAATTTACCCCGTTAAAGCGTGCAATCTTTGGATTGGTATGGAGCTTAAATTACGAACTGAATATCCATGAAATGGGGGTATTTCCGGTATTTTCTTTTTCGTCTTACAACTTTTACATGCGCTTCATTATGTATGTATAAAAAAATGTATTATTTAGGATTTTTTATTGAAAAAAATTTTATTATTTTATAAAATTTACAAAAAAAATAGTTATACAATAAAATTTACAGTGAATAAGTATGAGTAGGGGGTGTCAGTAGGGGATTTAAATATATTGAAATATTTGGCCAAGTGAGTGAAATAAGAGCACTTTTGTTTGTCTCATAGAATTGTGGAGTGTTTTAAAAAATAAAAGTAAAAAAAATAATTCAATGAAAGCAAAAAAAAAGAAAATATAATAAAGAGTACCGGCTAATTACTTGTATACCAACTATGGCATTCAGAAAATCCAAACAAATGTCAATTAACACTATTACACTTTTAGAAGGGGTAGTTTAAGTTCCTTTGCGAAAGGGCAGTTGAATTACCCTTTGGGAAAGGGTACTTTTAGTACCTTTTTTTGTGGGAATGGTAGTTTTAGTAACTTTTTTTGTGGGAATGGTAGTTTTAGCATCCTTTCCCTGTGGGAAAGGTTGTTTTAGCAAACTTTCTCTGAGGGAAAGGTAGTTTTAGGACACTTTCCCCGAGGAAAGGGTAGTTTTAGTCCCCTTTTCCTTTGAAAAAGGGTAGTTTTAAAACCCTTTCATTTAAAAAAGAGTTTTTTTAGTACTTTTCCTTCGAGAGAGAACAGTTTTATTAGGTCTAGGAAAGGGATATTTCACAACTTTTCCCTCGGGAGAGTGTATTTTTAATATTCAGTTCTTCGGAAAAGGGTAGTTTCAGTAGTCTTTCCTTTGAAAATGGGTAATCGCACTACCCTTTCCTTTAAGAAAGGGTAGTTTTAGAACCCTTTCCTTTGGAAGAGGGTAAATTCCTTCGGGAATAGGTAGTTTAAGTATTCCTTTCTCTGGAAAGCGGTTGTTCTAGTACCCTTTTCTTTCGGAGAGATTAGTTTTAGTAAGCTTTCCTTTGAGGAAAAGGTAGTTTTAATACTATTTTCTTTGGGAAAAGATAGTTTTAGTACACTTTCCTTAGAGTAAAGGTAGTTTTAGTACCCTTTCTTTTGGGAAAGGTTGGCTTTAAAACCCTTTCTTTTGGGATAGGGTGGTTTTAATAGCCTTTCCTTTGGGAGAGAGTAGCTTTAGTACACTTTTCTGTGGGAAAGGGTGGTTCAAGTATTCTCTCCGTTGAAAAAGGGTAGCTTAAGTAACCTTTCCTTTGGGAAAGTGTGGTTTATTTAACCTTTCTTTTAGGAAAGTTTCGTTTTAGTACCAATTCCTTTGGGAAATAGTGGTTTTAGTACCCTTTCCTCTGGGAAATGGTAGTTTTGGTACCCTTTCATTTGGGTGAGGTTTGTCCTAGTACCCTTTCCTTTGATTAAGGTTAGCTTTAGTACACTTTCCTTTTATTAAGTGTGGTAGTAAATTGTGGTTTTAGTAACCTTTAATTTGCGAAAGGGTGGTTTTAGTACCTTTCTTTGGAAAAGGGTGGTCTTAGTACCCTTTCTTGTGGGAAAGAGTGGTTTTAGTAACTTGTTCTTTTTAGAAAAGGGTGGTTTTAATACCCTTTACTTTGGGATAGGGCGGTTTTAGTAAACCTTGATTTGTGAAATGGTGTTTTTAGTACCCTTTTCTCCGGGAAACAATGGTTAAAGTACCCTTTTCTGAAGGAAAGGGTGGTTTTAGTACCCTTTCTTTAAGAAAGGGTAGTTTCCGTACCCTGTTGTTTGGGAAAGGGTAGTTTTGGTACCCTTAATATGGGGAAAGAGTAGTACTCTTTCCTTTGGGGAAAAGTAGTTTTAGTACCCTTTTCTTTGGGAAAGGGTAGTTTTATAAGTTTGCCTTTGGAAAAGGGTAGTTTTAGTACCCTTGCCTTTGGGAAAGTGTATTATTAGTAAACTTTCCTTTGGGAATGGGTAGATTTAGAACATTTTTCTTTGGGAAATGGTAGTTTTAGTAGTAGGAAAGGGTAGATATAGTACCTTTTTAGAAGTAGGAATGGGTATTTTAACTACCCCTTGAGTATTGAGTAAGGGTATTTTAAGTACCCTTTTAGTTGTAGGAAAGGGTAGTTTTAGTACCCTTTTTGTAGTAGGATATGGTAGTTTTAGTACCCTTTTAGTAGTAAGAAAATTTAGTTTGAGTATCCTTTCAGTAGTACGAAAGGAAAGTTTTAGTACCCTCTTTGTAGAAGGAAAGTGTAAATTTGTATCCTTTCCATTAGGAATAGATTGTTCCAGACCTTTTTTTAGGAAATGGTGATTTTGTACCCTTTCCTTTGAGTAAGGGTTGTTTTAGTACACTTGTCTTTAGGAAAGGATATATTTTTGTACCCTTTTCTTTAAGAATGGGTAGTTTTTGTACCCTTTCCTTAAGGAAGGGGTAGTACCCTTTAGTGTGGTTTTGTACCTTTGGCTATAGGAAAGTAGAATGAATCAGTATCAATCATTTCCGCGGATTTAGTACCCTAGATTTAGTACCTATTGCGTAGATTTAGTATTCTTTCCGAAGTTTTAGTACACTTTCCCTAAATGTAGTACCCTTCCCTTAAATACCCTTTCCTTTGGGAAAGGGTAATCGTATTACCCTTCTTTTGGGAGGGGGTAGTTTTAGTACCCTTTCCTATGGAAAATTGTAATTTTAATACAATTTCCTATGAGAAGAGGTAGTTTTAGTGTCTTTGCTATGGGGAAGGGTAATTTTAGTTTCCTTTCCTTTGAGAAAGGTTTCCTTTGGGAAAGGTTTCTTTTGGCAATGGGTAGTTTTAGTATCATTAACTTTGGGAAAGGGTAGTTTTAATACAAGGTTAGTTTTTTTAGTACTCATACCCAAAGGGTACCCTTACCCATAGGGTACCCTTACCTATAGGGTACCCTTACCCATAGGGTACCCTTACCCATAGGGTACCCTTACCCATAGGGTACCCTTACCCATAGGGTACCCTTACCCATAGGGTACCCTTACCCTATGGAAATTCCATTTTTAATACCCTTTCCAGTTCACAGTTTTTATTTAAAAAATTTAAACTGCACTTATAAATATATCAGGTCCAAAAACATAGAAAAAAAATAATAAATAAAAAATCATCCAAAAATTTAAGGTTGCAAGTGTTAGTGTTTCAGTGTGTAAGGCAAGACTTTGTTAAAAGTGTAGAAAAAAAATTGTATTGAGTTTGTTTCTTGTATTAAGTTGAAGTAGTACGAGTAAAAAAGAGTCGGAAAAAGAGAATGACCTGATAGGACCTTATAGATCGAACTTACCCACTATGGGAACGCCCCAGTTCCTGGTTGAGACTGGTCAAGGAGGCTCCACTATTGGGTGGAGTTGACTCATGCAAGGGCCGTATTAAAATCGTGCTGGTCTAAAATTGTGAATAAAAGGCTCATATCCTTCTCTTGTTATTGGTATTTAGACGTACCTGTGAGGGTGGTGAATCTGGTGAGGAGTCACGATTTTCAAAAACATTTGCCTCGGGCTCAGCCTGCCTTTGCAAACCAAATCTGGCTATTTCATCCACATAAGGCTCATATTCCCTCTGCTTTAGTAGCAGCTCCTGTTGATACATCAAATCCTCGGACAATTGCCTTTGTATGGACTGCTGATTAGAGTGGGATGCACTATTGTTGACATCATTCAAATGCAGAGCACCCAAATCATGGTCCGGCTGTGTGGAGGTGGTACTAGGCGGTGTGGGTGGTGTCGGTCTAGGTGAAGTTCCCTTACACTGCATCTCCCGACGACAATGTTCGGCTCGTGCTATCTCTGCGGCCAACCATGATGGTAATTCAGGCAAAAGCCATGTCAAAGCGGAACGTAAGCCCAACATTATGTGCTGAAATCATGCCAGAGGGATTTTTTTGAAGAATAAATTCCTCTAACCAAACAATGCTTCACTTACCTCCAATGTCACAATTAATATGATAGTTTGTGCCGTTGTTAGTCCAGGCCACAAACGAGACACCTGTCCGGACAAACCAATTAGAGCACAATTCACAATGACCGCTGCCAATGATAACAGACTCAAAGCATTTTGCCACGTTCCTATGTTGGCCACACGCTGACCGAATGGCCTCTGATGTACATGGGCTAGCTTAAAAGCATCCGAACGTATCTCCATGAGATTGTTGATGAGTGCACATATGCCGGCCAGGGGAAAGGCGGCCGAAAAAAGCACTACATAACCCATTTGAACTAGCATTTCCAAATGATCCGAAAAGGTGCCATCGTACTGTGTTAAAAGGAAAGAGGGGATATTTGAGGTTGAGGAAAATTATTCTTAATTTTTTTATCATTTTATTTTATTTTATTTCATTTTTTTATTTTATTTTATTTTATTTTATTTTTTTGTTTAATTTTAGTTTTTGTTTAATTTAATTTAATTTTATTTTATTTTATTTTATTTTATTTTATTTTATTTTATTTTATTTTATTTTATTTTATTTTATTTTATTTTATTTTATTTTATTTTATTTTATTTTATTTTATTTTATTTTATTTTATTTTATTTTATTTTATTTTATTTTATTTTATTTTATTTTATTTTATTTTATTTTGTTTTATTTTATTTTATTTTTTTTATTTTATTTTATTTTATTTTATTTTATTTTATTTTATTTTATTTTATTTTTTTATTTTATTTTTCTTTTATTTTATTTTATTATTTTATTTTATTTTATTTTTATTTTATTTTATTTTACTTTATTTTATTTTATTTTATTTTATTTTATTTTATTTTATTTTATTTTATTTTATTTTATTTTATTTTATTTTATTTTATTTTATTTTATTTTATTTTATTTTATTTTATTTTATTTTATTTTATTTTATTTTATTTTATTTTATTTTATTTTATTTTATTTTATTTTATTTTATTTTATTTTATTTTATTTTATTTTATTTTATTTTATTTTATTTTATTTTATTTTATTTTATTTTATTTTATTTTATTTTATTTTATTTTATTTTATTTTATTTTATTTTATTTTATTTTATTTTATTTTATTTTATTTTATTTTATTTTATTTTATTTAATTTTATTTTATTTTATTTTATTTTATTTTATTTTATTTTATTTTATTTTATTTTATTTTATTTTATTTTATTTTATTTTATTTTATTTTATGTTATTTTATTTTATTTTATTTTATTTTATTTTATTTTATTTTATTTTATTTTATTTTTCTTTTATTTTATTTTATTTTATTTTTATTTTATTTTATTTTATTTTATTTTACTTTATTTTATTTTATTTTATTTTATTTTATTTTATTTTATTTTACATCAATTATTCCCCTTAACTCACCTTATATAAGGAACTTTCTATTTCCGCCTGACCTATATTCCGTCTGGTAGCACTAGCCGTGGTTGTGGGTGTGGAACATCCTGTATCGGTTGATGATTTCTTCGGCAATTGTTTTGAAGGTGTGCCAGGCTGTGGTGTTGAAGTGCCACTGGGTTGTTTCGTTTTCTCCGATTCAGAGGACAGCGATGTGGGACTCACTGCTGCAGCAGCAGCCTTGGCTGCCATTACAGTATCGGCAAATGAGCGATTATTATCCTGCGTTGGACTTAGAGCACCCCACATATTGAAACTTAGCTTAGCCAGACGCACTTGCTCAGCTACATAGGGTATGGCGGATTCTCGAAGATTACCGATAATTTGTCGGGAAATCAAGAGACCAGCCAATTGCTATGAGGAAATAAGACAAACCAGATAAACATAAAAAACTTGGAAGAAAAAAGTTTTATGGCAAACAGAAATAAGTTTTGTTATGTAAAAGTCGAAAATGACTAAAATGCCCTCGGCATTCGCTGCATTAAATATCGAACTCGTGTTCTGAAATATGCCGCCTTAATCCTTTTTTGTTTTATTCATTATTATTTCTTTTTTTCAAGTTTCTTTTTTTGTGCAATTTTACCTCTTTTAATTTTTCCTCATCTCTTAGATAGAACGCTATATAGAATAGCGATAGGAAAGAGTTGACAAACTGGAACAGCGCCACCTTAGCTATCAAATGATTTTCATATTTTGACTGCAAGCGATAATTTTCTGGGAAAAGTAGAATTGAAAACATCATCAAAAACAAGTTAAAAGTGAAAAGTCCATATTCCAGCAGCTTATTATCCTTAAATGGCATTAACTTCACTTCACTTCACTTCACGCTCACCTTTATCATTCAACCATACGGCCAACTTGTAATAAGCCTCATCCATAAGCGTTATGGCGCCTGCCAACAAAACTTTGGGTATAACACTCAAACAGCAAAGGACACCACTTTCCGGTAGTTTTGAGTCCCACCAATCCTGTCGAAAGAGGGAGAAAAGAAAAAGAGCATGACAAACAAAGCATTAATTAAGCAAAAAAAGAAAAGGATACTCATTTTTCTTAACTTTATAAATTTAAACAATTTGTTTAAATGTTTCCTGCTTTTTTGTAGTTGTTTCTTTTCCCTACTACTCTTTGTGGGCAATTTTATTTTATTAACTGTTAAAGTGGTCTGAGTAGAAGGAACAGCAGCAACATAAGCAAAAGACCATAATGAGATGGCATCTTCATTTAATGAATTTTTTAATTGTCCTATTTTATGCTATGGTTAGAACAAAAAGCAACAATAAATCCTTTTCTTTTATTATAATGATTATAATTTATGGCATTAGACAAAGTTCGTTATGTAGATGATGATGATGATGATTTAATGCTTGGATGTTAGCATGATTTGAAGAAAACAGGCTGTCGTGCCCTTTTTGTCTTTTGTTGGACAATAAAATTTTAATTGCATTATATTTTATGAATTTTATGACCAAAGAAGATTCAAGGCGTTCCTGTCTACATAAAATTTCCCAGATTGCTTAACATCTGGGAAATTTTATTTGGACAGGAACGCCTTGAATCTTCTTTGGATTGTTTGATTGTTTGTGTGTTCCTTATAGATTCAAAAACGGCTGAATCGATTTTCATGAAATTTTCACTGATGATGCATAATGACCCCGTGGTGACCATTTTCGGATATCTGAGGATTCTTTGAGGATGGCACGATCCGTATTATTTGGTTGCCAGGCCATAGAGGAATAAGGGGGAATAAAATAGCAGACGATTTGGCATTGAAGGCCAGAAGACTACCGTCTATGAAATTGGTTAACACGAAGCCTTTCTGGGGCGACTCAGTACGAGGTTAGGACGTGGGCAAAACGGTCGGTAGAATGACGATACTTATGGGGAAATCCGGCTCTTGAGAAGACGAGGCTTTAACTTAAAGGAAATAAGAAGGAGATCATTATAGATTTCGGTATCATAACGAAACACATAGGACTACGAACTCATTTATGCAGAATAGGTGCTGCAATTGATAGCATGAATAGGGCCTGAGGGGAAGATGATGATGATGAAAGGCGTTAAGTTCGGGCGGGCCGAACTTTGGATACCCATCACCTCGGGTATATATGTAAACCACTTTTCGTCCAAATCCGGTGAAAAATTCATGCCCCATAGCAGCTACATCGAAATATGTTCCGATTTGGACCAAGTCATTGTTCAATAGTGTATAACAAAATATTGATCTTTTTAGTACCTATATCCAAATATAAACCAATCTGAACCATATACGACACGGATGTCGACTAGTCTAACATAAATCACTGTGTCAAATTTCAGTGAAATCAGATTATAAGTGCGCTTTTTATGTGGCCAAGACTTTAAATCGAGATATCGGTCTATATGGCGGCTATATCCAAGTCTGAACCGTTTTGGGCCAAATTACAGAAAAATGTCGAAGGGCCTAACACAACTCACTGTTCCAAATTTCGGCGAAATCGGAAAATAAATGTGCCTTCTAGGCCCCAAAACCTTAAATCGAAAGATTGGTCTACATGGCAGTTATAGTCAAATCTGGACCGATCTGAGCCAAATTGAAGAACGATATCGAAGGGCCTAACACAACTCACTGTCCCAAATTTCGGCGAAATCGGAAAATAAATGCGCCTTCTATGGGCGCAAGACCTTAAATCGAGAGATCGGCCTATATTGCAGCTATATCCAAATCTGGACCGATCTGAGCCAAATTGAAGAAGGATATCGAAGGGCCTAACATAACTCACTGTCCCAAAATATGGCAAAAATCGAACCATAAATGCGCCTTCTATTGGCGCAAAACCCTAAGTCGAGAGATCGGTCCATATGGCAGCTATATCAAAATCTGGACCGATCTGGTCCAAATTGAAGAATTATGTCGAAGAGCCTAACACAACTCACTGTCCCCAATTTTGGCAAAATCGGATAATAAATGTAGCTTTTATGGGTATAACACCCTAAATCGGCGGATCGGTCTATATGACAGCTATATCCAAATTAGAACCGATCTGGGCCAAATTGAGCAAGGATATCGAAGGGCCTAACACAATGCTCTGTTCTAAATTTCAACAAAAACGGATAATAAATGTGGCTTTTATGTGCCTAAGACCCTAAATCGGTGGATCGGTCTATATGGGGGCTATACGAAAATATAGCCCGATATAGCCCATCTTCGAACTTAACCTGCTTATGGGCAAAAAAAGAATCTATGCAAGTTTCATCTCAATATTGGGGAATCGGTATATCAGTACACAAACCGATTTGAATCATACTGGGCAATGATGTTGGAAGCCAGAGCAGAAGTCTTTGTGCCAAATTAGATGAAAATTGAAGCTACTCAAGAAATCAAATCTGAAAATCAGTATATATATAGGGTGTCTACCGGTTTATTGAACGATTCGGCAATGATGTTCGAAAACAAATCAGAAGTCCTCGTGCCAATATTGGAAGTCATAACACAAGTTTTGTTCCAAATTTCAACCAAACCGGATGAAAATTGAGGCTTCTAAGGGCTCAAGAAGTCAAATCCTGAGATTTGGTTTATATGGGGCTATATATGTTTATAAGCCGATTCGTATCATACTTGGTATGGATGTTGGAAGTGATAACTCAAGTCTCTCTTCAAAATTTTTCTCAAATCGGATAAAAATTGAGGCTTCTAAGGGCTCAAGAAGTCAAATTTGGGTATCGGTTTATATGTGGGCTATATCCAAATCTGAGCCGAAATGGGCCATTTGCAATTCCCAACGACGACATCAATAACAAGTAAAAGAGTGCTAAGTTCGGCCGGGCCGAATCTTATATACCCTTCACCATGGATCTCATTTGTCGAGTTCTTTTCCCGGCTTCTCTTCTTAGGCAAAAAAAGAATATAAGAAAAGATTTGCTCTGCTATTAGAGCGATATCAAGATATGGTCCGGTTTGGGCCACAATTAAATTATATGTTGGAGACCTGTGTAAAATGTCAGCCCACTCGAATAAGAGTTGCGCCCTTTGGGGGCTCAAGAAGTAAAATAGAGAGATCGATTTATATGGGAGCTGTATCGGGCTATAGACCAATTCAGGCCATAATAAACACGTATGTTAATGGTCATGAGAGGATCCGTCGTACAAAATTTCAGGCAAATCGGATAATAATTGCGACCTCAGAGGCTCAAGAAGTCAAGATCCCAGATCGGTTTATATGGCAGCTATATCAGGTTATGAAACGATTTGAACCTTATTCGATACAGTTGTTGAAGGTAAGAATAGAATACGTCATGCAAAATTTCAGACAAATCGGATTGGAATTGCGCCCTCTAGAAGCTCATGAAGTCAAGTCCCCAGATCTGTTTATATGATAGCTATATCGGGTTATGGACCGATTCGAACCATACTTGGCACAGTTGTTGGATATTATAATAAAACACGTCGTGCAAAATTTCATTCCAATCGGATAAGATTTCCGCACTCTAGACGCTCAAGAAGTCAAGACCCAAGATCGGTTTATATGACAGCTATATCAAAACATGGACTGGTATGGCCCATTTACAATACCAACCGACCTACACTAATAAAAAGTATTTATGCAAAATTTCAAGCGGCTAGCTTTACTCCTTCGGAAGTTAGCATGCTTTCGACAGACAGACGGACGGACGGACATGGCTAGATCGACATAAAATGTCGCGACGATCAAGAATATATATACTTTATGGGGTCTCAGACGAATATTTCGAGTAGTTACAAACAGAATGACGAAATTAGTATACCCCCCATCCTATGATGGAGGGTATAAAACATATCTGAGCAAAAGTTCAAGCATTTAGCTTTACGCGTTATTGTCATTTGGGCCAAATTGCAGCCAAATCGGATGAAAATTGAGGCTTTAAGATCGGGGATCGGCTTGTATGGGAGCTATATCAGTTTATAAATTAATTCGAGTCATACTTTGCACTGATGTTGGAAGTCAGAGCTTAAGTCTCTATGCCAAATTTCAGCCAAATCGGATGAAAATTTACGTCTATAGGGGTTCAAAAAGTCAAAACTGGGGATGAGGTTATATCCAAATTTAGATCGATATCGCCCTCTTGCAATCCCCTATGACCTACATCGTTAAGTAGTATCTGTGCAAAATTTCAAGCGGCTGGCTTTACACGTTCGGCCGCTATAGTGATTTCCACATGCAGAGGGACGGACATGAGTAGTTCTACTCTGAGTGTCAAGGCAATCATGAAGATATACACATACTTTATAGGGTTTCAAGTCAATATTTTGAGATGTTACAAACGGTATGACTAAATTAGTACGCCCCCTTCCTAAGGTGGTGGGCATAAAAAAAGAAAATTGAATTTTATTCTCCAGTATAATGGTACCACCGTGCGTATGATTACCATTAACAGATCTATTGTTACTCATACGCACAGCAGGTAAACACTAAATTTGTTTCCAATAATTAAAAGGAAAACCGAACAATGAAACTCCAATACCCCACGGTAGTTAAGTAGCTAATGTGATATTAACCATTCCTAATAACTGCGATAAAATCTGTGGAAAAAAATTATGCGTCAATTATATTGTTAACAAAATTATTGGAAATGTTCCAAACTACAGCCTATTAATTGTAGTTAATGCTAAACGGAAACAAAATCGAACAAAATGCAGGAAAAAAATATGTTTAATTATAAATAATTTTTCAATCAAACTTATCATAATTGTCAAAGTAAATCATGTTGAAAAGGTGTAGAGAAATTGAGTTATCTTAAAAAAATATAAAAAAAAATTTTGAATTAAAAAAAAATTTGAAGGCGTGATAAGTTCGGCCGGGCCGAATTTTGGGAACCCACCCCAAGGATTCTGTTAAAAATTTATGCAAAAAAAATTTTTTTGAAGGACATAATTTTATTATACATACCAAATTTCTGTCTAACCAGCAAAATTTAAATCTTCTAGGAACCGAACAAGGATGATCGAGAGAGAGGTTTACATGGGAGCCGTATGAGGTTATAGACTGATTTGGACCGTATTTGGCACAGTTATTGGAAGTCGTAACTGCAAAATTTCAGCCAAATGGGACAAAAATTGCGGCTTGTAACGACTAAATAAGTCAAATTGGGTGATCGGTTTATATGGGCGCTATATCAGGTTATAGACCGATTTGGACCATACTCAACAAAGTTATTAAAAATCATAACAGAACACTATGAGCCAAATCCAATAAAAATTGCGGCTTCCAGGGGTTCAAGAAGTCAAATCGGGAGATCGGTTTATATGGGAGCTATATCAGGTTCTTGATCGATTTAAACCATACTTAACACAGTTGTTGGAGGTCATAACAGAACACCACATGCAATATTTCATAGAAATCGAACAAAAATTGCGGCTTGTAAGGGCTCAAAAGTCAAATCGGGGTATATCGGTTTATATGGGAGCTATTGTACATCAGGTTCTTGACCGATTTAAACCATACTTAACACAGTTGTTGAAAGTCATAACAGAACACTACATGCAAAATTTTAGACAAATTGGACAAAACTTGCAGCTATCAGGTTCTCAAGAATTCAAATCGGTAGATTGGTTTATATGGGAGCATTATCAGATTATAGACCGACTTGGACCGTACTCAACACAGTTGTTGGAAATCATAACAGAACACTATGTGCAAAATTTCAGTCAAATCTCATAAAAATTTCGGTTTCCAGGGGCTAAAGACGTCGATTCGGGAGATTGGTTTATATGGGAGCTATATCCAAATCTGAACTGATATGACCCATTTGAAATCCCCAATGACCTGCATCAATACTAAGTATCTATGCAAGATTTGAAGCAGCTAGCGTTACGAGTTCGACCGCTATCGTGATTTCGATAGACGGACGGACGGACATGGCTAGTTTGACTCGGAATGCCAAGACGATGAGGAATATATATACTTTATGTGGTCCTAGATCAAATTTTTGAAGTGTAACAAACGGAATGACTGGATTAGTATACCCCCATCCTATGGAGGTGGGTATACAAATTTAAAAAAAAACATTTCCTGCTGCTGATGTGGGTAGCTCTACCGAAATTACAATATCGGTTCATATTTTGATGTAGCTCCCATTTAAACCGATCTTCTGAGTATACTTCTTGAGTCTCTAGATGGCGCAATTTTCATCGGAATTGGGTGAAATTTTGTACATGACGCTTACTAAGACAGGAGCCTATGGAAAAGGATCCTGAGTGCCCTCCTGTTTATGTTCTACTTTATGGAAACCACTGTACAATTTCAAGTTAGGTTAGGTTATAAAGAGGGTGTGGAGATTTTAATCCGCCCCATGCAACTATGGACATATACCTAAGCCCGTAGTCGGCTTGTTGTGCGCTCTAAACACTATAAAGTAACCTCTAACCTCCTCCTTAGTGCCGGTATCTGTTAGACGCGAAAGCCGGGCAATGACGAAGGAAATGTTCCATCTTCCCTTCACCACCAAATCGTCTCCCCTTTAATTTCCCCTTACTCCGTTATGGCCCGGTATCCAAACGATGCAGATTTTGCCATCCTCAGAGAAGGTGTTAATCTCCTTCTTACACTGCAAGACTATGGCAATTTTACAGCAGCACACCACCTCACGCATTCCGTGATCACCCGGATCTCCCCCTGCAGGATCGTATTATGGTCAGGCAGTCTAAAACAGATCTCAGTCCCTGGGTTCTCAATGTAGACTCCCAATCCCACTCTGTCCTCTAGTTTTGATCCATTCGTGTAACATGCTCTTCCAGATGGCAATACTAGGGTTCCGTCAATCCAAGACTGTGCCGATGGCAGCAGTGCCTCGTACTCGACTTGAAGGTTCATTTCAGGTAACCGATGCCAAACCTCCTCCGTTCCTTCCATGTTTCCTATAGTCGCCCCGATTATACCGCGATGGTATGAGCTGTTCCCATCCTCAATCTATCGCCTTAAGTCGCATAGCCGCAGAGGCTGCCTCACACTTAATCTGTATGTCAATGGGTCGGATATCTAAAACAGTCTCCAGTGCCCTAGTGCATGTGCTCCTCATCGCTCCGCCTATGCCAAGAGAATATGTTCTCTGAATCTGTTGTATGGTCCCTGTGTTGCACTTTTCTCCATAGCAGTCCACTAAACTACTGAAGCGTCAGTAAGTATTGGTCTGATCAGGCTTCTGTACAGCCAGTGCACTATCCTAGGATTCAGGCCCCATTTCGAGCCTACAGCCCGTTTACATAATGCCCAACATCTGTGAGCCTTCTCAGTACGCTCCTGAATGTGACACCTCCAATTCAGTTTCCTGTCCAAGATCACACCTAAGTATTTGACCTTGTCAGATATCGAAATCGCCTTATTGAGAAAACGTGGTGCGTTAAATTCGCCACCTTCGTCTTCATCGTGGACAGGCATATTTCAGTCTTCTCTGAGTTTACATTGAGACCTCTGGGTCTAGCCCAGTCATATGCCATATGCAAGACCCTTTCAGCCCTTCTACATAGCTGGTTCGGATCCTTACCCCTTAGATGTATTGGGTTGCCCAAAAAATAATTGCGGATTTTTTAAAAGAAAGTAAATGCATTTTTAATAAAACTTAGAATAAACTTTAATCAAATATACTTTTTTTACACTTTTTTTCTAAAGCAAGCTAAAAGTAACAGCTGATAACTGACAGAAGAAAGAATGCAATTACAGAGTCACAAGCTGTGAAAAAATTTGTCAACGCCGACTATATGAAAAATCCGCAATTACTTTTTGGGCAACCCAATATTATAACATCGTATGCGTGGCAGACGGGTTCAAATCCCTCCTCAGTCAGCATCCGTAAAAGGTCATTTATGGTGGTCACCCATAGGAGTGGCAATAAAATGCCCCCCTGTGGCGTGCCTAGAGCCACTTTCTCCATTATTTTAATGCCATGGGACACACAACTTATCCACCTGTTCCTTAGTTCCACCCGGTTCTGGTCTAAGGATTGGATCAGTGTGTCTGTCCGCACATTGTTAAAAGCCCCCTCGATGTCAATGCATACCGCCAGTGTGTACGTTTTGGCATCGAAGGATTCTTCTATTTTATGCACAACCTCGTGCAGGGCAGTCTCCACCGACTATCGCTTGACATATCTGATTAAAAATGAAATTTTGCACAGTGACGTCTTCTATGACATCTAACACGGAAGCTAATTATGCTCTGAATCAGTCTTAAACCGGGTATAGATTCCACATAAACTGATCTTCAGATTATACTGGAGACTGTTCTAAATATCCGACCCATTGACATACAGATTAAGTGTGAGGCAGCCTCTGCGGCTATGAGACTTAAGGCGATGGGAGAATAGATTGAGGATGGGAACAGTTCATACCATCGCTCAGTTTTTATCCGATTTGGTGTTACATTTTCTATGACATTTAACAGACGTGCCAATTATGGTTCGAATCGGTCTTAAACGTGTTAAAGTTTCCATTTGGCTGAAATTTTGCACAACGTCTTTTCCTATGACCGTGCCGAATATGGTCTGAATCGGTCAAAATCTTGATATAGCTCCCATATAAACCGATCTCCCGATTATACTTCTTAAGCCTCTAAAGGGTGTAATTCTTAACCAATTAGACTGAAATTTTTGCATAACTTCATTTCCTATGACCTTTAACATACTTTATATTTTTTAAGCCTCTAGAGAGCGTAAGTCTTAACCGATGTAGCTAAAATTCTTCACAGCGACGTTTTCTATGACCTTCAACATACGTACCAAATACGATCTGAATAGGCCCAAACCCTAATATATCTCCCATATAAACCG
>NC_081554.1:172726170-172781285 GCF_963082655.1 Stomoxys calcitrans
ATCTCCCATATAAACCGATCTCCCGAATTTAATTTTTACTCCAATAGCATAGCAATTTTTATCCATTATCCTTTTGTTTGCCTGTAAAGAGATCCTGGTCAAAGAACTTAGCATCCATGGTGGAGAGTAAAATTCGCCCCCGCTGAAGTTGGCATTCTTTTACTTCTTTTGTTTAAATTTTATAAAAAATTTCCCTAAAATTGCATGTACTCTCATAACTCTTGTAATCACTTCCCCCCCCCAATTTTAATTTCATTCACTTAAAACCAACCTTTCATTCATTTAAAACCAACCTCAGACTGTAATTAAATCATTTAAAATTTTGTGAAAATTTATTTTTATATGCATTCGACAAGCAACAGTTCAAGTCGCAACATACATGACTGGCAGCCTTTACAAAGTGTTCAGAAAAAATCCCCCCCTTAACACTTTCACTGTATGCAAATAATTGTTTTTAATTGTCTTTTTTTCTTTTTCGGAATTTTCTTTTTCGGAATTTGTTGCTGTTTTCTTCTTTTTTTTTGTGAAGCAGTCACATCCTTAATGAATAATTGAGGCGAATGTTTCTTATTTACATACAAATGAGCGCACATGAACAAAAATCACGCACACAGTCTTGGACTTGGATAACACAAAACACATATACACACACACACACACAGACATACTGTAACTTACTCCGATTCACTGTGTCTTACTCTTACTCAGCCTAATGAGAGTTTGTGTCTTTGTATAGAGAGTGAGGGACAAATCAACAGTTGAATGTTAAAGGTACAAATGTTTACTGGGCAGTACAACAAAAAAAGAGAGTTGTGCTGTAGTTATATGTATATGTGTGCGTGTGTATATGTGAATGAGTGTTTTTTGTTTAATAATTACCCTGGCATAATTTACCACAGACGCCTAAAAGTATACTTCTGACCATTAAATTAAACGACATGGTTATTGTTGCTCTTTTTTTTTTATTTTGCTCTACTTCTTGAAAACCAAAGGCAATAGCAGTCATGAAAGGTCCCACTGCGACCACTAAAAGGGTCAACGTACCAATATTTGCCGCCACAATGAGGGAATAATTAGAGCCACTAAAGTCAACTTCAATAATAAAAAACAAGCAAAACCAACTACCAACTGAAGTCAACAACTTTTTATTTGCGGCGCAAAGTTTTTGATAAACATTTCATTCATTTTTAAGCGACTGAATAAAAGGATTGTCTTTGGACAGCAATGTGGACAGGCATATGTCAGTCAGATGTCGCATTTTGGCATAACATTTTATTTGAAAAGTTTTCGAAAATACATTATGCAAATATGTCACATTAAAAATGATGAGTGGAAACAACAATAAATTATTAAAAATTAGCCGGATATTAAGTGTTGGTTTTGAAAGTTACTTGGGATAATTTGCTGCTGGGCATACACAAAAAAAAGGTTCAATGAACTTCAAAGAGATAATAAAATGAAGAAATCATACTTAAACCCTAAAGATACAAAAACTTATAGGTTATGTGTTGTTATAAAAGTTTAAAACGGAAAAAATTCAAAATGGAAATTTTTAAGATATTTTTTTATTTACAATTAAATTTCTTTCAATAGCATTTCATACATAGACAAAATAAAGAATTCTTTCATATGACCCTAGATTGAGTCATCGGACTACATATACAAAAATTTTACGAGGCTGAAATACTCAAAAATGTTGTGAGGAGTTAACCAATGAGTTGTTGGATTTTTGATCAATTATGTGAGATGTTAATCGATTTAACGAATTTTTAAGTCCACCTCTAGTTTGGCCACTGTGGTGCATAGGGTTACATGTTTGTCTATGGCACTTACCGGCAGGGCTCATAAAATGCCAAGAACATCAAAAAAATTGTTTTCCGGTAGTTGAAAGCGAGCTATGATACCAATAAAATGGTAATGGAATCGATTCCTATCCGTAGTTTAATTCTGTCGCAACTCTGGTGTTGTGACTATCTAGACTTGTAACGAACTGTCACTATTTTCTATCCTAACTAGTCCCCTCAGTTATACTGGTTCTTACCTAACACTTTACTAATCCTTGTGCCACTGGTGAGGTCATGTTCAACTTTCCTTTGAGGGGTATCGCCAAGAGACACGCCACACAGTTAGGTAACAAACGGACAAGTTACATTGAAAAGCTAGCTAAGTACGGCCGAGCTGAATCTTTGGAGCCAACCACCATGGATTCTGCTAAAATATGGGAGCTTTATCAGGTTGTAGACCGATTTGAACTGTACTTGGTACAGTTGTTGGAAGTTAGTACAGAACACTATGCGATTGCGCAGAGGTTAACATGTCCGTCTATGACACTGAACACCTGGGTTCGAATCCTGGCGAGAACATTGTGAAAATTTTCAGCGGTGGTTAGCCCCTCCTAATGCTGGCGACATTTGGGAGGTACTGTACCATTTGGTAGACGTTTTTACGTGGAGAAGTTTTTACATGGCTGCCAAAAAACTTCTCCACAGAAAGATGTCACACTGCCGTACGCCGTTCGAACTCGGCTATAAAAAGAAGGCTCCTTTTCATGGAGCTTAAACTTGAATCGGACACCAATCATTGATCTGCGAGAAATTTGCACCTGTTCCTTAATAAAATGTTCATGGGCTACATTACATTTTTGCATGTGCAAACTTTCAGCCAAATCGGATAAAAATTGCGGCTTCCAGGGACTTAAGAAATCAAATCGGGAGATTAATTTATATGGGAGCTAAATCAGGTTATACACCCACTTAGATCGTACTCGGCACAGTTACTGGAAGTCATAACAGATCACTATATGCAAAACTTCAGCCAAATGGGAAAAAATTGCGTCTTGTAAGGGCTCAAGAATTCAAATCGGGAAATCGGTTTATATCGGGTTGTAGACCCATTTAGACCGTTCTTGGCATAGTGGTTGGGAGTCATACCAGAACTCCACTCGCAAAATTTCGGCGAAATCGCCAAAAATGCGGCTTGTAATGGCTTAATATGGGAGATTGGGAGATGGGAGCTAAATGAGGTTATGGACCGTACTTGGCACAGTTGTTGGAAGTCAAAACTAGGTGCAAAATTTCAGCCAAATCGGACAAAAATTGTGGCTTGTAATGGCTAAAGATGCCATATAAGCCCATCGAGAGATGAAAATTTGAAATTGAAAATTTCAAGGTAATCAATTTAGCCGTTTTTGAGTCTATACGGAACAAGCAAACAAACCGACAAACAAACACAAATTGAATTTTATATCCCCATCCTATGGTGGGGGGTATAAAAACGGCTAAACCGATTACCTTGATAATTTCACAGATTGTGTAGGTTGGTCTTGAAGGAAACATACGCTATATAAAGTTTTGATGTCAGAAGGGGTCGGACCCTCCCCCTGATCCCAAAAACACCACTTTAAATCAAAAAGGAACCGATCGTTACAATATGTGAGTCGGTTTTATTGACGACGCCCCATATAGGAGTCGATTCGTTTGTTAGTTCCATATAGTCAAACTGCAGAAACGATTTTCTCCAAATTTTCACAAATTGCGTAGGTTGGTCTGGGATGGCTATAGAATATTTCGATACCGGCAGGGGAACGCACCCTCCCCCTTACCCTAAAATTAAAAGTGGACCGATCGGAACTACACGAGTATCAAAAGAAAGGTATTAAAGAGTAGAATACGAACATGGTATTAAAATTTGAGTCTAAGCACTCAGCGGGCGGCTCCAGCCCATACTGGACGTTCATGACAATATGGTACTCAAATAAAGGTATTCGGATGTAGAAATTTTGGGCTTAAATGAAAGGTATTTTACATCCTATTTAGGCGACATGTCTACCATACAAGTCCGGAAATTCTACCAAAAAAATTAAACATCAAACCGATGGCTTTGGTGCAGGCACATCCTCCTGCAGAGACAAAGAAGGAAATCTAGTAACTGACACAGGTAATATGCTGAGGATATGGAAAGAACATTTTACCCAACTGCTAGTGTCCAATGTTGGCGGCGAAGGCGAACCAATCCCTGATGATAGTCAGAATGAGGTCCAAGTAGCAGTGACGCGACTAAAGAACAACAAGGCAGCAGGAGCCGACGGGTTACCCGCTGAACTATTTAAGACCAGAGGCGACACGCTGATAAGACGTATGCATCAGCTTATCTGCGCAATCTGGCTAGAAGAACGTATACCCGATGATTGGAACGTCAGCATACTATGTCCTGTACATAAGAAAGGAGACAAGACGGAATGTGCCAACTACAGAGGAATAAATCTCCTCCCCATCGCATACAAGATACTCTCGAGCGTACTGTGTGAAAGATTAAAACCTAAAGTCAATGAGATAATTGGGTCCTATCAATGCAGCATTAGACCTGGTAAATCCACCCTAGACCAGATATTCACACTGCGCCAAATTCTGGAAAAGACACGAGAAGCACAAATCGACAACTACCATCTCTTTGTTGACTACAAAGCCGCCTTCGATACTCCTTTACGTTCAAAGGTATTTCAAGCCATGTCTGAGTTTGGTATCCCTGCAAAATTAATAAGACTCTGCAGGATGACACTTGCTGATACGCGTTCCTCAGAAGGAAAGAATCTCTCCGAACCATTTAATACCAAATGAGGTTTCAGACAAGGAGACAGCCTATCGTGTGATATCTTTAATATACTGAGAAGACCATAATCATAAGAGAACTATGCCAACGACATCGATATCATAGGTCGGTCATCGGAAGTAGTAACTGCAGCATTTGAAAGAATCGAAAGAGAGTCAGTGAAAATGGGTCTGGCAGTAAATGGAGATAAGGCGAAATGGATGGTTTCAACTCCCAAAAAGCCTTGCACAACCGAGCAGATAAAGAAAATGGAGAAAGTTGGGAACCACAACTTTGAGACAGTCCGTAACTTTATTTTCGTCGGCACCGCCATAACCGAAACGAATGACACCAGTCTTTAGATTAAGCGAAGAATAATACTGTCAAACTGATTACTTTGGTGTAAGTAAGCAGTTTAGAAACAAGGCCACCTCTCGACAGACGAAGATTACACTATACAAGACACTGATACTAACCGTGCTGTTATATGGTTCTGAAGCATGGGTACTGGAGTATTTGAGAGAAAGATTCTTCGTAAAATATATGGACCAGTTTGCGTTCACGGAGATTATAGGCAAGGTATGAACCTCGTGCTTTATGGGCTGTATGACGACACGGATGTCGAATAGCCTAAAGTGAGACACTGTGTCAAATTTCAATGAAACCGGATTATAAATGCGCCTTTTATGGCCCCAAAACTTTAAATAGAGAGATCGGTCTATATGGCAGCTATATCCAAATCTGGGCCGATATGGGCCAAATTAGAGAAAGATGTCGAAAGGCCTAACACAACTCACTGTCCCAAATTTCGGCGACATCGGACTATAAATGCGCCTTTTACGGGCTCAAGACCCTAAATCGAGAAATCGGTCTTTATGGCAGCTATATCCAAATCTCGACGGATCTGAGCCAAATTGAAGAAAGATGTCGGAGGCCCTACTGTCCCAAATTTCGGCGTATCGGACAATAAATTCGTCTTTTATGGTCCCGAAACCTTAAATCGAGAGATAGGTCTATATGGCAGCTATATCCAAATCTCGACGGATCTGAGCCAAATTGAAGAAAGTTGTCGGAGGGCCTAACACATTTCACTGTCCAAAATTTCAGCAAAATCGGATAATAAATATCGCTTTTATGAGCCTAAGACCTTAAATCGGCGGATCGGTCTATATGGCAGCTATATCCAAATCTGAACCGATCTGGGCCAAATTGAAGAAGGATATTGAAGGGCCTGGCACAACTCACTGCTCCAAATTTCGACGACATCGTACAATAAATGCGCCTTTTATGGTCCCGAAACCTTAAATCGAGAGATCGGTCAATAGGGCAGCTATATCCAAATCTGAACCGATCTGAGCCAAATTGAACAAGGATGTCGAAGGCCTTAATACAACTCACCGTCATAAATTTCAGCAAAATCGGATAATAAATGTGGCTTTTATGAGCCTAAGACCTTAAATCGGCGGACCAGTCTATATAGCAGATATATCCAAATCTCGACCGATCTATACCAAATTCAAGAAGAATGTCGAAGGGTATAACACAACTCACTGTCCCAAATTTCGGCGACATCGGACAATAAATACGTCTTGTATGGTTCCGAAACCTTAAACCGAGAGATCGGTCTATATGGCAGCTATATCCAAATCTGGACCGATCTAAGCCAAATTGAGAAGGATGTCGAAGGGCCTTACACAACTCCCTGTCCTAAATTTCAGCAAAATCGGATAATACACGTGGCTTTTATGGGCCAAAGACCCTTAATAGGCGAATCGGTCTATATGGGGACTATATCAAGATATAGTCCGATATAGCCCATCTTCGAACATAACCTGCTTATGAAAAAGAAAGGAATGTGTGCAAAGTTTCAGCTCAATATCTCTATTTTTAAAGACTGTAGCGTGATTTTAACAGACAGACGGTCGGATATGGCTAGATCGAATTAGATTTTTACCCTGATCAAGATCAAGACCCATCCTTCGGTGGTGGGTATAAAAATTAATTTGTGTTTGTTTGATTGTCGGTTTGTTTGTTTCGTATAGACTCAAAAACGGCTGAACCGATTATCTTGAATTTGTCACATATTGTGTAGGTTGGTCTGAAAGGAAACATAGACTACATAATTTTTTGATATCGGAAGGGAGGCGGACCCTCCCCCTAAACACTAAAGTACCACTTAAAAATAAAAGTGTTCCGATCGGGACAATATGGGACTCAAATGAGAGGTATTCAGGAATAGACTAGAAATTTCATATTAAAAATTGGGTTCAATTAACTGGGGCGGGGAGGGGGTGCCTTAACCCTAAACCCCCCTAAAATAGGTTAAATGAACGAGCATGACAATATGGGACTCAAATGATAGTTATTCAGGAGTAGATTTCGGCGACGAGCTGTATGATCTGTATGACGACGATAGCGTAGTTACTCGCATCAAAATACAACGCCTCCATTGGCTAGGTCATGTTGTCAGAATGGATGAAGAAGCTCCAGCAAAGAAGTATTTTGAAGGCAAACATGGTGGTACACGCAAACCGGGAAGACCAAAAGCCCAATGGAAAGATCAAGTGGTGGGAGACACCTCGAAACTTGGTGTCAGAGATTTTAGAATGAGCGCAGAAGATCGAGGTGCTTGGAACGCTATTCTACGTTCGGCTAGTGGAACTAATATTCTGTAAAAGTAAAGTAAAGTAAGTCTATCATACACCCCCCAAAAGCACTCTCCGTCAAATTAATATATAGACCATTCACGACATTATAGGGCTCAAATGACATATTGACAACTATGGTAATATGGGGCTCATATAAAATGTATTCTTATCGCGAAGTTTAAGGGTTAAGTATCTGTTTGGTCACCTCACTTCTAAAATACACTCAAAACCGAACATATTTACCCACTTAGCCTTAAAGAAGGCGCTGAGGAGCGGACCCAGTTCGGCTAGTGAATGTATGTAAAAGGGTCTCAGACCCATATATCAAACCTTTACAAACTGTATTAATCTTTAATACCCGTAAATACCATATTTTTTATTACAACTGATTCTAAACCATTATGTGTATTATTGTGGGTGTTATTGTTTCGTTTTCCCCCCATTTCCATTTGTGTCATACTCAAATAAAACAACATCTAAATAAACTTCCTTCCTACACATACACATATGTATATCTTTTCCATTTGTGTGCCTTGTGTGTGTGTGTGGGGGGGTTATACCTTAAGGCTATACAAGCTCATGTTGTGTTAGCACAACTAATGAAATACTGCAAACATGGCCACCAACTGAAAATTTTGCAAATTGTTCGGGATGCCTTTGCTGCCAATACAAAGCTGGTATGAACTTTGACCTTGAAATAAACCTAAGTGAATAAAAATGTTTTTATTTACTCACACATCCAGCCATCGATATAAAACTAAGTCAGAGTAAGTCACTCTGTCAGTCAGTTAGTCTGTGTTTTTTTTTTTGTGCTAAACCATTATATTGCAAAACTGGAAAAGTATTGTTAAAATCTTGTTAAAGGTCTCTTGCAAACAACAAACTTTTGACATTTTCGCTTTGTGACACTCTTGCACTCTCAATGTGTTGACATTCATATGATATACACATAAAAATTATCCTTAACATTATGTGACAAGAGGGCACATTTTATATGCTAAGAAAATTTCGGTGTGTTTTTGTTAACATTTTCTTGTGCTGTAGGACATTGTTGCTAAATATTTTGCTAACATGCTATATGCTCAGTTGTAGGACTGAAAAATCCTCTGGGGAAGAGACCACAGAACATAAGCGAGATTCCTGATAAAATGCCTTAGGTTATACACATAGGGGCTAATGACAGAGATTTTAATAGAGATGCTGAAAGGGAAAGTATGATCAAGCCTAGCTATAGGTATGTCAGTATAAACATTGACTGTGTTGGGTGGTTGAGGATTCGTTTCCGAACTGATTTAGGAAGGAGTTTATTGGATGAGGCGACCTCCAAACACTTGGCCCCAAAACTAGATATCAAACTAGTTTTCCACCACTATATGTCTTTTGTTTGAGCCGCTTATTGCCATAGTCTGCAAATATGTCCGGTTTGGGGGGTGGATGTTTATTGACATTTGTCTTCAATCTCTGAATGTCGTGGTGGGTGGGAAAAACATAAGCCGGAAGTCGATTCCACATACGATCGATTCGGGCGAAATAAAAATTCTCTCTATAATGCATTGTGCGATCGGCTGGCCAATCAATTACAAACAGGTATGAGTTCCTGGAATGTCCAGTATCCCTGACAAATATCCTTACATCAGGAATAAGAAGACGAATATCAGACGAACACACACCATGAAAGTACCGGTAGAACAGCGCCCAACAACCCACATTGCGACGATGTTCAAGGGAGGCAATAGAGTTGGATACCCTACTGTTCCCAATCAACGCCATCGCTCTACTCTGTACACGGTCCAGTACCTCCAGGGATGATTTTGAAGCTCCAGTCCATACAAGTGAGTTGTACTCCATTTTCGGCCTTATGAAAGTGGTGTAGATATTAAGAAGATCAGCAGCGGTGAAATAATTCTAACACCCTTTAAGGAAACCTAAACATTTGAATGCTTCTTTCGACACTTCAAATACATGTTAAGCCCAAAGGACATCACTTTGTATTTTCATGCCCACAACATCAAGAGCTTCTGATTGCTCATCATCTATACCATTGATAGACAAAGATGATTGTAATGGGTCAGCGAATTGTTTGTGTTATAACAAACATCATTGAGTCTTCCGTGCTTTCAAATCTACTCGATTCATTCGAGCCCACTCAGAAATGGCCAGCAAATGCTGGTAGAGTGTATCGTCCACAACCCGCCTCTTGTCCTCAAGACTCTCGAAGACTCGGCCTATGGTCGAATGAGTACGAATGACAGAGATTACTGTCAGCCGCAAATGAGTAGATCGGATTCGAAGTCTGACCCAACAGATCGTTGATGAAAATAAGAAAAAGAGCAGAAGAAAGAACAGAAGGATTTTGAAGGAAATTCTACCTCTTCTTCTTATATATTGGGTTGCCCAAAAAATAATTGCGGATTTTTCATATAGTCGGCGTTGACAAATTTTTTCACAGCTTGTGACTCTGTAATTGCATTCTTTCTTCTGTCAGTTATCAGCTGTAACTTTTAGCTTGCTTTAGAAAAAAAATGTAAAAAAGTATATTTGATTAAAGTTCATTCTAAGTTTTATTAAAAATGCATTTACTTTCTTTTAAAAAATCCGCAATTACTTTTTGGGCAACCCAATATAACAAATAAAAAGGCGTTAAGTTCGGTAGGGCCGAACTTTGGCTACCCACCACCTAGGGTATATAAAGTAAACCACCTTTCGTCAAAATCCGGTGAAAAATGCATACCTTATGCCCCATAGAAGCTATATCGAAATATGTTCCGATTTGGACTAAATACTAATAAGTACAAAAATAAACCGATCTGAACCATATACGACACGGATGTCGAATAGCCTAAAGTGAGACACTGTGTCAAATTTCAATGAAACCGCATTATAAATGCGCCTTTTATGGCCCCAAAACTTTAAATAGAGAGATCGGTCTATATGGCAGCTATATCCAAATCTGGGCCGATATGGGCCAAATTAAAGAAAGATGTCGAAAGGCCTAACACAACTCACTGTCCCAAATTTCGGCGACATCGGACTATAAATGTGCCTTTTATGGGCCCAAAACCTTAAATCGAGATCGGTCTATACGGCAGCTATATTCAAATCTGGACCGATCTTGGCCAAATTAAAGAAAGATGTCGAAAGGCCTAACACAACTCACTATCCCAAATTTCGGCGACATCGGACTATAAATGCGCCTTTTACGGGCGCAAGACCCTAAATCGAGATGTCGGTCTTTATGGCAGCTATATCCAAATCTGGACCCATCCAAGCCAAATTGAAGAAAGATGTCGAAGGGCCTAAGAGAACTCACTGTCCCAAATGGACTGATCTGAGCCAAATTGAAGAAGGATGTCGGAGGCTCTAACACATTTCACTGTCCCAAATTTTGGCAAAATCAGACAATAAATGCGCCTTTTATGGGCGCAAGACACTAAATCGAGATATCGGTCTAAATGGCAGCTATATCCAAATCTGGACCTATCCAATCCAAATTGAAGAAAGATGTTGAAAGGCCTAACAGAACTCACTGTTCCAAATTTCGACGACATCGGACTATAAATGCGCCTTTTATGGGCCCAAGACACTAAATCGAGAGATCGGTCTAAATGGCAGCTATATCCAAATTTGAACCGATCTAGGCCAAATTGCAGGAAGATGTCGAAGGGCCTAACACAACTCACTGTTCCAAATTTCGACGACATCGGACAATAAATGCGCTTTTTATGTTCCCAAAACTTAAATCGAGAGATCGTTCTAAATGGCAGCTTTATCCAAATCTGAACCGATCTGGGCCAAATTGAAGAAGGATATTGAAGGGCCTAACACAACTCACTGTCCCAAATTTCGGCGACATCGGACAATAAATACGTCTTTTATGGTCCCGAAACCTTAAATCGAGAGATCGGTCTATATGGCAGCTATATCCAAATCTGTACCGATCTAAGCCAAATTGAAGAAGGATGTCGAAGGGCCTAAGAGAACTCACTGTCCCAAATGGACTGATCTGAGCCAAATTGAAGAAGGATGTCGAAGGGCGTAACACATTTCACTGTCTCAAATTTCAGCAAAATCAGAAAATACATGTGGTTTTTGTGGGCCCAAGACCCTAGTCCGGCGGATCGGTCTATATGGTAGCTACATCCAAATCTGGACCGATCAGAGCCAAATTCAAGAAAGATGTCGAAGGGCCTAACACACGTTACTGTCCCAAATTTCAGCAAAATCGGATAATACACGTGTCTTTTATGGGCCAAAGACCCTTAGGCGGATCGGTCTATATGGGGACTATATCAAGATATAGTCCGATATAGCCCATCTTCGAACATAACCTGCTTATGAACAAGAAAGGAATGTGTGCAAAGTTTCAGCTCAATATCTCTATTTTTAAAGACTGTAGCGTGATTTTAACAGACAGACGGTCGGATATGGCTAGATCGAATTAGATTTTTACCCTGATCAAGATCAAGACCCATCCTTCGGTGGTGGGTATAAAAATTAATTTGTGTTTGTTTGATTGTCGATTTGTTTGTTTCGTATAGACTCAAAAACGGCTGAACCGATTATCTTGAATTTGTCACATATTGTGTAGGTTGGTCTGAAAGGAAACATAGACTACATAATTTTTTGATATCGGAAGGGAGGCGGACCCTCCCCCTAAACACTAAAGTACCACTTAAAAATAAAAGTGTTCCGATCGGGACAATATGGGACTCAAATGAGAGGTATTCAGGAATAGACTAGAAATTTCATATTAAAAATTGGGTTCAATTAACTGGGGCGGGGAGGGGGTGCCTTAACCCTAAACCCCCCTAAAATAGGTTAAATGAACGAGCATGACAATATGGGACTCAAATGATAGTTATTCAGGAGTAGATTTCGGCGACGAGCTGTATGATCTGTATGACGACGATAGCATAGTTACTCGCATCAAAATACAACGCCTCCATTGGCTAGGTCATGTTGTCAGAATAGATGAAGAAGCTCCAGCAAAGATGTCTTTTGAAGGTAAACACGGTGGTACACGCAAACCGGGAAGACCAAAAGCCCCATGGAAAGATCAAGTTGTGGGAGACAAAACTCGAAACTTGGTGTCAGAGATTTTAGAATGAGCACAGAAGATCGAGGCACTTGGATCGCTATTCTACGTTCGACTAGTGGAAGAAATAGTCTGCCATAGCCAATTAAAGTAAAGTAAGTAAAGTAAGATATAGGCATTATAATTTGTTGATATCGGAAGGGGACGGAGCCTCCCCTGTTACCCCAGAAACACCACCCAAAATCAAAAGTGGACCGATAAGTACAATGTGGATATCAAATGAAAGGTATTGCGGAGTAGAATACGAATATAGTATTGAAAATTGAGTCAAAATACCCAGGAAGTTGCCCTAACCCCAAAACTTCTCCAAGCTGACAAATTGAACGTCCATATCAATATGGGGCTCAAATGAAAGGTTTTCGGGAGAGGATTAAGAATCAGGTATACAAAATCAGAACAAAGTTTTGGGGGTCACCTCAGTCCCCAAAAAGGCCCCACATGGGCATATGACTCATCATGACTATATGAGTCTCGGTTTGTTTGTTTGTTCCGTAGAATCAAAACCAGCTGAACCTATTTTCTAAAACATTTCATAGATTATGTAGATTATTGTGGAAGGAAACATAGGATACATAATTTTTAGTTATCGGGTGGTGGCGGATCCTTCCTCTTACCCCAAAAACGCACCCAAACCGAAAAATGGTCTCATAGGCACAATATGGGTATCAAATGAAAGGTAGCGCAGACTAGAAAACAAATATCATATTAAATTTTGGTTCCAGTACCCAGCGGGCCGCCCCAACTTCTTAACAGATTTATTCGACGTTCCTATAAATAATGGGGCTCAAATGAAAAGTATTCGGCAGTAGATTACCAAAGTGGCATAAAAAAATTAGGTCCATGTAATGGAAGGTCGCCCCACCCCCAAATACCCCCAAATGGGCATATCAGCCGACCATGGCTATATGGGATTCAAATGAAAGATATTTGGGAGTAGATTACGAATATGACATTAAAATGTGCGCTCAAGTCTAGGTTGCGCTTTTCCTCCCAAAGATACGTCAAATGGGTTATTTGACCCATTATGACAATATGGGACTCAAATGAAAGGTATTTGAGAGTAGAAAACGATATTGATATCCAATTTTGGAGCCAAGTGTTTTGGGGTACACCCTTAAGCACTCCCTAAACTGAATTTCATTTCCGTAGGGAATAAAGAACGAATTTGATATCTATTTTCAGTCCAATGTGCCGGTGGCCGGACCAGCTCCAAAACACCCTCCAAACGGTTCATATTTACCGGCCATGGCAATATGGAGCTCAAATTAAAGGGATTTGGAAGTGCAGCACGAATTTTATATCCATATTTGAGTCGAAATGTCTCAGGGGCCCATCCCTTCTCTAATGCGAACATTACCACCAGGAACCGAGAAGGGGCAAATTCTCACACATCAATGAGTGCTTTCGGATTCAAGTTTAAAGTCAATGATAAGAGACCTTCTTTATAGCCGAATCCGAACGGGACTCTTTGGGGAAAATTTTTGAAATGACCATGCATGGCATTTTACCTCGCAAATGTCACCAACATTAAGAGGGGATAAACACAGCTTTGTCCGATGTTCTCGCCAGGATTCGAACGCGTTTAGCGTCATAGGCTACAATGGCACGAATTCGATATCCGCATTCAGGGTGAAGTGTCCCCACCCTTAAAAGACATTAGAGAGTTAAAGAAGAAGCAGCGGAGCTGGCCCGACTCGGCTAGTTATATATATTATTGATCGTTATAATATTTTAAGTCTATATAGCCATGTCCGTTCGTCCGTCTTTATGTCGAAAGTACGCTAACTTTTGAAGGTGTAAAGCTAGCCGCTTGAAATTTTGCACAAATACTTCTAATTAGTGTAGGTCGGTTGGGATTGTTATTGGGCCATATCGGTCTATGTTTTGATATAGCTGCCATTATATATATGGTTCAAATCGGTTACCGGTATAGCTGCCATATATACCGATCTTGGGTCTTGACTTCTTGAGCCGCTAGAGGGAGGAATTCTTATCCGATTTGGCTAAAATTTTGCATGAGGCGTTTTGTTATGACTTCCAACAACTGTGCTAAGTATGGCGCAAATCGGTTCATAACCTAATATAGCTGTCATATAAACCGATCTTAGGTCTTGACTTCTTGAGCCTCTAGAGGGCGCAATTCCTATCCGATTTGAATGAAATTTTGCATGACGTATTTTATTGTTACTTTCAACAACTGTGTCGAATAAGGTTCAAATCGGTTCATAACCTGATATAGCTGTCATATAAACCGATCTGGGATCTTGACATCTTGAGCCTCTAGAGGTCGCAATTATTTTCCGATTTGCCTGAAATTTTGTACGACGGATCCTCTCGTGATTATCAACACTCGTGTTTATTATGGTCTGAATCGGTGTATAGCCCGATACAGCTCCCATATAAATCGATCTCTCTATTTTACTTCTTGAGCTCCCAAAGGGCGCAACTTATAATTTAATTGTGGTCCAAACCGGACCATATCTTGATATCGCTCTAATAGCAGATGAAATCTTTTTCTATATCCTTTTTATACCCACCGCCGACGGATGGGGGAATATTCATTTTGTCATTCCGTTTGCAACACATCGAAATATCCATTTCCGACCCTATAAAGTGTATATATTCTTGATCAGCGTAAAAATCTAAGACGATCTAGACATGTCCGTCCGTCTGTCCGTCTGCGAGTCTGTCCGTCTGTCTGTTGAAATCACGCTACAGTCTTCAAAAATGAAGATATTGAGCTGAAACTTTGCACAGATTCTTTTTTTGTCCATAAGCAGGTTAACCTCGAAGATGGGCTATATCGGACTATATCTTGATATAGCCCCCATATAGACCGATCCTCCGATTTAGGGTCTTAGGCCAATAAAAGCCATATTTATTATCCGATTTTGCTGAAATTTGAGACAGTGAGTTGTGTTAGGCTCTTCAACATCCTCCGTCAATATGATTCAGATCGGTTCAGATTTGGATATAGCTGCCATATAGACAGATCCGCCGATTTAGGGTCCTAGGCCCATAAAAGCCACATTTATTATCCGATTTTGCTATAGTTTGGGACAGTGAGTTGCGTTAGGCCCTTCGACATCCTTCGTCAATTTGGCTTAGATCGGTTTATATTTGGATAAAGCTGCCATATAGACCGATCCTCCGATTTAGGGCCTTAAACCCATAAAAGCCACATTTATTATCCGATTTTGCTGAAATTTGGGACAGTGAGTTGTCTTAGGCCCTTCAACATCCTCTGTCAATATGACTCAGATCGGTTCAGATTTGGATATAGCTGCCATACAGACCGATCCGCCGATTTAGGATCTTAGGCCCATAAAGGTCACATTTATTATCCGATTTTGCTGAAATTTTGAACAGTGAATTGTGTTAGGCCCTTTAACATCCACCGTCAATTTGGCTCAGATCGGTCCAGATTTGGATATAGCGGCCATATAGACCGATCTCTCGGTTTTAGGTTTTGGGGCCATAAAAAGCGCATTTATTATCGGATGTTGCCGAAATTTGGGACAAAGAGTTAAGTTAAGCCCCTCCACATATTTCTGCTATGGGACATAAGCTTTGAGTTTTACACCGGATTTTGACGAAAGGTGGTTTACATATATACCCGAGGTGGTGGGTATCCAAAGTTCGGCCCGGCCGAACTTAACGCCTTTTTACTTGTTTTGCCTAAGAAGAGATGCCGGGTAAAGAAATCGACAAATGAGATCCATGGTGGAGGGTATATAAGATTCGGCCCAGCCGAACTTAGCACGCTTTCACTTGTTTTGAACTCACACAGTCACCAAAATCAAAACATGGTTTCTATTGTTGGGGTCGGGAGTCGCGTGGGCCGTCCAAAACCCGCCAAATGGATCTATACACCAATCACGACAATACAGAGCCATGTGTTTGGGGATAAAAGCTATTTGGGTTGGAAATTGATTAATTTTCGAAAAATCGATATTAATTCTCGGGACAAAGAACTTGGGGTCCACCCCACCCTCAGACACAACTTATTGGGTTGCCCAAATAGTAATTGCGGATTTTTCACAGCTTGTGACTCTGTAATTGCATTCTTTCTTCTGTCAGTTATCAGCTGTTACTTTTAGCTTGCTTTAGAAAAAAAGTGTAAAAAAAGTATATTTGATTAAAGTTCATTCTAAGGTTTATTAAAAATGCATTTACTTTCTTTTAAAAAATCCGCAATTACTTTTTGGGCAACCCAATATTTACCCATCATGCCACTAAGGGGCTCATATTAAATGTTTTTGAAAGTGGAGCATCTTCTATTTACTTTAATGGCCAAGTCACCATTCCGGAAATACCCTAAACCCCGAATATTTGCCAATACGGTACTATAGGACTCAAAAGAAAGTCATTTGGGGGAAGAGTCAAAATTTGCCCAGGAACCGAGCAGGGGCAAACTTCTCACGTATCATTGAGTGCTTTCCGATTCAAGTAGAGTTTGTCAATGATAAGGGAGCTTTTTTATAACCAAGTCCGAATGGCGTGCAGTGATCGGCTTCACCCGACTTTAGCCCGTCCTTACTTGTTTTTGTTGATATTTGTCATCTACTTTGATTGTCAATCGTATCCGTGTGACTTTGAAGCTCACTTTTCCATCTGGAATGTAGAAACCAATAACATTATGCTAGTCCTCCCAGAAACAGTTTCTCAATTCCTTTTAGAAAATCTCACACAAAACAAAATCTTAATTATTGGGTTGTCCAAAAAGTCGGCGTATACTTGATTAAAGTTCATTCTAAGCTTTATTAAAAATGCATTTACTTTCTTTTAAAAAATCCGCAATTACTTTTTGGGCAACCCAATATTAACCAAAAATCCCCGTTTCCATAACTTCGCTCATATATGTACATATACTCCCATATGTCTATTTCAATTTTTATATGTGTCAGCTCCTTGAAAAAACTTTTATCCAAGCCTTTCCCAATCTCCCATTAAAGTGTCCAAAAACCTTAATTCACTTGGTATGCATGCATTGTTCTAATTTTGATTTTGTCCTTATGTAAATTTGTCTTATCCTCTATGCATAGACCCCCTCCCCCCACCAAGCATGACTACCTTACTTCCTCACTGTGTTTGGGTTTTAGTTAATGGTGATTTCGATTAGAAAAGCCATAAATAAAGACGGTGAAAAGGATAATAAAAACGCCCCAAGGCGTTATTGAACAAAACAATGTTAACAACATAAGCCTTATGGGGATGTGCAACATGGCCAGGAAAATGGACACAAGCGCACAAACTTACAGAAATATAGGAGTGTACCGAACGAAGGCTTATTGTTCGATGTTATTGGTAGGCTGCAATGAATATATATAGGCAATTGAGAGAAAAACAAATGGCTTTCTGATTTTCCAGTCTAATATAGATGCAGATATGGGGTATTCCATGAATAATTTAGCTGTAGTAGAACAGCCTTAAATTTCCAAAAAAAGATGCAGTTACTTGAAGAGTAGAGCAAACATTTTTAGTTTTTTTGAAGGAATGGTGGCATGTCAACATATATTATGATTTTTATACCTTCCACCAAATGATGGAGGTATACTAAGTTCGTCATTCTGTTTTGTAACACCTCAAAATATGCGTCTAAACTGTGTTGTTTGTTTGTTCCGTATAGACTCAAAAACGGCTAAACCGTTTACCTTGAAATTTTCACAGATTGTGTAGGCTGGTCTGGAAGGAAACATAGGCTATATAATTTTTTGATATCGGGAGGGGGCGGACCCACCCCCTTACCCCTAAAGTACTACCCAAAATTAAAAGTGGACCGATCGGGACAATATGGGATTCAAATAAAAGGTATTCAAGAGTAGACTACGAATTTCATAATAAAAATTGGGTCCTAATACCTGGGGGCCGCCCCAGCCCCAAAACCCCTTAAATAGGTTTATTTGACGATCATGACAATATGGGACTCGAATGAAAGGTATTCGGGAATAGATTATGAATATGGTTAGGAAGTAAAAAATGGCTTTTTAGTTTGTTGATATTGGAAGGGGGACGGACCCTCCCCCCTATGCCAAAAACACAACCCAAAATCAAAAGTGGACCGATCGGGACAATATAGGTATCAAATGAAAGGTATTTGAGAGTAGAATACGAATATGGTAATAAAATTGAGTTTTAGTTTGTTGATATTGGAAGGGGGACGCACCCTCCCCCTTATGCCAAAAACGCAACCCTAAATCAAAAATGGACCGATCGGGACAATATAGGTATCAAATGAAAGGTATTGGAGAGTAGAATACGAATATGGTAATAAAATTTGAGTCTTAGTACCCATCGGTCCGCCCTAACCCCAAAACTCCTCCAAACAGCCATATTGGACTTTCATTTCAATATGAGGCGCACATGAAAGTTATTCGGGAGTAGATTTTGAATCTGGCATACAAAATCAGATCGAAGTATAGGGGGTCATGCCACCCTTCAAAAACTATATTAGACCCATTATGACCATATGATACTTGGCTGAACCGATTTTCTTAAAATGTTCATAGATCGAGTACGTTTGTCTGGAAGGAAACATAGGCTATATAATTTTTAGATATCGGGTGGAGGCGGACCCTCCCAAAAACGCCACCCATATCCGAAAGTGGTCCGATCGGCAGAACTGATATATTCGAAGTTCATGTCCGTATGGGAATCAAATGAAAAGTATTAGGCAGTATATTACAAATATGGCATAAAACATTAGGTCCAAGTTCTGGGAGGTCGCCCACCCCCAAATACCCCCAACTGAGCATATTAGCCGGCCATGGCTATATGGGACTCAAATGAAAGGTATTCGGGAGTAGATTTCGAATATGGCCAGGAAGAAGGAATAGACTTTATAGTTTATTGATATCGGAAGAGGGCGGACCCTCCATAGTTACCCCAAAAACACCACCCAAAATCAAAAGTGGACCGATAAGGACAATATGAGTATCAAATGAAAAGTATGCGGGAGTAGATAACGAATCTGGCATACAATTTTATGTCGAAATATAGGGGGTCACCCCAACCCCACAAAAACACCCAAAAAGAGCACATTAGCCAATTACGGATATATGGGACTCGGTTTGTTTGTTTGTTCCGTATAGACTGAAAAACGGCAGAACCGATTTCTGGAAGGAAACAAAGGCTATATAATTTTTCGGTATCGGAAGGGGGACGGACCCTCCCCCTTATGCCAAAAACACAACCTAAAATCAAAAGTGGACCGATCGGTACAATATAGGTATCAAATGAAAGGTATTGGAGAGTAAAATACGAATATGGTATTAAAATTTTAGTCTTAGTACCCATCAGTCCGCCCTAACCCCAAAACTCCCCAAGCAGACATATTGGACATGAAAGGTATTCGGCAGTAGATTTCGAATCTGGCATACAAAATCAGATGGAAGTATAGGGGGTCATTCCACCCCTCAAAAACACCATTAGACCCATTATGACTATATGAGACTTGGATAAACCAATTTTCTTAGATTGTGTACGTTTGTCTGAAAGGAAACATAGGCTATATAATTTTTAGATATCAGGTGGAGGCGGACCCTCCCCCTTACCCCAAAAACGCCACCCATATCCGAAAGTGGTTCGATGGGCATAATAAGGATATCAAATGAAAGGTAGTGGAGACCAGAAAACGAATATGGTATTAAAATTTGGGTCCAAGTACCCAGCGACCCCCCAACCCCCCAATAGTCCCCTAAACAGATATATTCTAAGTTCATGTCAATATGGGACTCCAATGAAAAATATTTGGCTGTAGATTACAAAAATGCCATAAAACATTAGGTCCTAGTAATATGAGGTCACCCACCCCCAAATACCCCCAAATGGGCAAATTAGCCGACCATGACTATATCGAACTCAAATGAAAGGTATTTGGGAGTAGATTACGAATATGACATTAAATTGTGTGCTCAAGTCTAGGTGGCGCTTTTCCTTATGGGACGCTTATGACATTATGGGACTCAAATGAAAAGCAGTTGAGAGTAGAAAACGAATTTGATATCCAATTTTGGAGCCAAGTGTTTTGGGGTACGCCCTAAAGCACGACGGTTCATATTTACCGGTCATGGCAATATGGAGCTCAAATTAAAGGGATTTGGAAGTGCAGCACGAATTTGATATCCATATTTGAGTCGAAATGTCTGAGGTGCCATCCCTTCCCTAATGAGAACATTACCCTAAGAAAGAACATTACCACCAGGAACCGAGAAGGGGCAAATTCTCACACATCAATGAGTGCTTTCGGATTCAAGTTTAAAGTCAATGATAAGAGACCTTTTTTTATAGGCGAGTCCGAACGGCGTCTCACAGTGCGACACCTCTTTGGGGAAAATGTTTGAAATGATTATGCCTGGCATTTTACCTCGCAAATGTCGCCAACATTAAGAGGGAATAAACACCGCTTTGTCCCATATTCTCACGAGGATTCGTACGCGTTCAGCGTCATAGGTTACAATGGCACGAATTCGATATCCGCATTCAGGGTGAAGTGTCTCCACCCTAAAAAGACATTAGAGAGTTAAAGAAGGCGCAGCGGAGCTGGCCCGATTCGGCTAGTTATATATATTCTTGATCGTTATAAAATTTTAAGTCTATATAGCCATGTCCGTTCGTCCGTCTGTATGTCGATAGTACGCTAACTTTCGAAGGTGTAAAGCTAGCCGCTTGAAATTTTGCACAAATACTTCTAATCAGTGTAGGTCGGTTGGGATTGTTATTGGGCCATATCGGTCTATGTTTTGATATAGCTGCCATATAAACCGATCTTGGGTCTTGACTTCTTCAGCTTTCAGAGAGCGCAATTATTATCCGATTTGGCTGAAATTTTGCATGAAGAGTTTTGTTATGACTTCCAACAACTGTGCAAAGTATGGCGCAAATCGGAACATAACCTCATATAGCTGTTATATAAACCGATCTGGGATCTTGACTTCTTGAGCCGCTAGAGGGAGCAATTCTTATCCGATTTGGCTGAAATTTTACATGAGGTGTTTTGTTATGACTTCCAATAACTGTGCTTAGTATGGCGTAAATCGGTATAGAACCTGATATGGCTGTTATATAAACCGATCTTGGATCTTGAATTCTTTAGCCTCTAGAGGGCGCATTCCTTATCCGAATGGACTGAAATATAGCAATATTCAGCATTCAATTCATTTATGGTCCAAATCGGATTATAATTTGATACAGCTCCAATAGCACAACAGTTCTTATTTTTTATTCTTTGTTTGCCTAAAAAGAGATACCGCTCAAAGAACTCGACACATGCGATCCATGGTGGAGGGTATATAAGATTCGGCCCGGCCGAACTTAGCACTCTCTTACTTGTTGTGTCTTTCTAGCACTTGGAAGACTTTTACATCTGCAGACACCTCGATTCTACCTATTTATCCAGGATTGCCCCATATATGTATATGGTCAATTATTTATATTAGCCATGGCCAAGGGCAAAGTTATTCAAATACAACAAGGCTAGTTAAAATGGGGGGGGGGGGGAATGTATATATGTGTTTGTGTCTCCTTGTTGGCGTGTGTTAATTAAGTTCCAAGGAAAACTCTGCAGGGGTTTAATTAAAATTGGGCCATCTTAATGTAAGATTAGATTTTGTAACAACCATAAAGGAAATTTACACAATATTCTATGGGCTTTTCAGCAATGACACTTTCACACACACACACATGCATGATGTTGCCTTAGAATATTTCGCTTATAATATCCTATAAATAAGCTTGTATGACACAATAATATCCTGGCTATACAAAGCAATCGTTTGCATTTCAAAATATAATCCTCTTTTCTATGAGACTATGCGTAGATTCACTTTGTCATGAGAAATTGGAAATGAAAATGAAAATATTCAAATCGGCTTTGTAGGAGGCATTTAAAAATTATTTTTAGCATTTAATAGTATTTGATTTGTCTTTTTCCAAAGCATCGCTATGGGAAAAGGCGCTTAGATGACTAACTAATGAGTATATGATGAACAAGTAAGAGCGTGCTAAGTTCGGCCGCGCCGAATCGTATATACCCTCCACCATTGATCGCATTTGTCGAGATCTATACGTGGTATCTCTGTTTAGACAAACATAGAATATTGAATAAGAACTGTTATGCTATTGGAGCTATATCAAGTTGTAGTCCGATTGGGACCACAAATGAATGCTGAACATTATAGAAGCCACTGTGTAATATTTCAATTAATTTGGATAAAAATTGCGCCTTGTAGGGGCTCAAGAAGTAAAATCGGGAGATAAGTTTATATGGGAGCTGTATCAAACTATTGATCGATTCCAACCATATTAGACACGTATGTTGAAAGTCATGAGAAAAGCCGTTGTACAAAATTTCTAACAAATCGTGTGAGAATTGCGCCCTCTAGAGGCTCAAAAAGTCAAAATCCCAGATGGGTTTATATGGCAGCTATATCAAAACATGGACCGATTAAAACTATACTTAGTGTAGTTATTGGAAGTGCTACTAAGTGCTATATTTCAGTGATATCGGACGAGAATTGCGCCCTCTAGAGGCTCAAGAAGTCAAGACCCCAAGATCGGTTTATATTTCAATTAGTCTAATATGTACTCGCCCTCCTACTGACCTCTGCGCCACCTTTGGCTCCGAATAGCTGTGTTCTTATGCCGACATGGGACTTTTTGGCTTCCTTAGATAGCTTCTTTTCGCATTTTCTCATTGGGTGCTCGACCCATTGTCTATCAAAGTGGACAGCATACCTCGAATCTGGAATCTGTTGTTCTATCCACCACCATATATGATGGGGATATACTAATCTAATCATTCCATTTGTAACACCTCGAAATATTGATGTAGGATCCCATAAAGTATATATATTCTTGATCAGCGTAAAAATCTAAGACGATCTAGCCATATCGGTCCGTCTGACGTCTGTCTGTTAAAATCACGCTACAGTCTTTAAAAATGGAGATATTCAGCTGAAACTTTGCACAGATTCTTTTTTGTCCATAAGCAGGTAAAGTTCGAAGATGGGCTATGTCGGACTATATCTTGATATAGCCCCCATATAAACCGATCCGCCGATTTAAGGTCTTAGGCCCATAAAAGTCCCATTTATTATCCGATTTTGCTGAAAGTTGAGACAATGAGTTGTGTTATGTCCCTTGACATCTTTTTGCATTTGGCCCAGATCAGTTCAGATTTGGATATAGCTACCATATAGACCGATCTCTCGATTTAAGGTTTTGCGCCCATAAAAGACGCATTAACTGTTCGATTTTGCTATCATATAGACCGATCTCTCGATTTAATTTATTGTCCGATTTTGTCAACATTCGGTACATATTAGGACCATCGATATCCTTCCCCAATTTGGCTCATATCGGTCCAGATTTGGACATAGCTGCCATATAGACCGATCTCTCGGTTTAAGGTTTTGTGCCCATAAAAGACGCATTAACTGTCCGATTTTGCCAAAATTTGGGACTGTGGGTTGTGTTAGGCCATTCGATATCCTTCTTGTTTTAGCCCAGATCGGTCCAGATTTCGATATAGCTGTCATATAGACCGATTTTTCGTTTTAAGGTCTTAGGCCCATAAAAGGCACATTTATTATCCGATTTTTCTGAAATTTGGATCAGTGAGTTGTGTTAGGTCCTTTGACTTCTTTCTTTAATCGGTCCAGATTTGGACCCGATTAATGGTTTTGGACCCATAAAAGGCGCATTTATTGTCCAATGTCGTCAAAATTTGGGACAATAAGTTGTGTTAGGCCCTTCGACATCCTTCTTCAAGTTGGCTCAGATCGCTCCAGATTTGAATATAGCTGCCATATTGACCGATTTCTCGTTTTTTGGTCTTGGGCCCATAAAAGGCGCCTTTATTGTGCGATTTCGCCGAAATTTGGGACAGTGAGTTGTCTTAGGCTTTTCGACATCCGTGTCGTATATGGTTGAGATCGGTCTATATTTGGATATAGCTTCGAAATGGACCAATTTAGGGGCATAAATTATGCATTTTTCATCGGATTATAAAGAAAGGTGGTTTACATATATACCCGAGGAGGTGGGTGTCATATAGCTTTCATGTAAACCGGGCTCTCGATTTGAATTCTTGAGCCCCTGGAACCCACAATTTTTATCCGATTTGGCTGAAATTTTGAACATAGTGCTCTGTTACGACTTCCAACAACTGTGGCAAGTAAGGTCCAAATCGATCTATAACCTGATAAAACTCCCATATGTTAGGAAAATCCATGATGGTGGGTTCCCAAGATTCGGCCAGGCCTAACCTAACACGCTTTTACATGTTAGGCGCTCAGTCATGTTAAACGAATGAATGTCACTCAGAAGCATTCCGCTAGGATCCCCCGAAAAGAGATTCCCCTCTCATAGCGGCCAAACTTAAACCGGATAGCACTCTCTGCCACGAATGAAGTCTCCCAAAATTTCCTTAATGGAATGTTTATGGGAAAATTTTCATTTTTCCTTTTTTCGATAAATCAAAAACTTTACATTATGTGGCCTTTGAACCACATATTTTTCACATGAAAGGTCATTGCTAGTATGCCTTATATCCTATGGTGTAGTATATTATTAAAGCCATTCCTCTTAAAGCTAAAACTCATCTTTCATAATCAAAATGTCATCAAGGATTAAATTCTTGCACACTGCCATTTTTTTTATATAATATAATTAAAATATATGCATATATGAAATGATAAAAGGGAATATTTAAATTTTAATGACCATCAATTGAGAAAAAAATATAAAAAACAAATAAAAGCGTGCTAAGTTCGGCCGGGTCGAATCTTTGGAACCCACCACCATGGATTCTGCAAAAAATTCATATAAAATAAATTTATTTGATAAATTCTATATACCAAACTTCTGTCAAACCAGCAAAGATTAAATCTTCTAGGAATCGAACAAAGATTATAGAGAGACCGGTTTACATGAAAGCTACATCAGGCTATAGACTAATTTTGAGCGTACTTGGCACAGTTGTTGAAAATCATAACAAAGCTCTACGTGCTCAATTTTAGCCGAATCGGACAAAAATTGCGGCTTGTAAGGGTTCAAATCGGGAGATCGGTTTATATGGAAGATACACCAGGTTATACGTCGGCTTGAACCGTACTTGGCACAGTTATTGGAAGTCATAGCAGAACACCACATTCTAAAATTTCAGCCAAATCACACAAAAATTGCGGCTTGTAAGGGCTCAAGAAGTCATATCGGGAGATCGGTTTGTATGGGAGCTATATCTAAATCTCGATCAATCTATGCCATATTGCAGAAGTATGTCCAGGGGCTCAATTTTACTCTCCGTCCCAAATTTCAGCGACATCGGACGATATATGCGCTTTTTATGGACTAAAATCTTAAATCGAGAGATCGGTCTATATGGAAGCAATATCTAAATCTCGACCGATCTATGCCATATTGCAGAAGTATGTCGAAGGGCCTAACAAAACTCACTGTTCCAAATTTCGGCGACATCGGACAATAAATGTGCCTTTTATGGGCCCAAAACTTCAAATCGAGAGATCGGTCTATATAGCAGCTATATCCAAATCTGGATCGACCTGAGCCCAATTGAAGAAGGATGTCGAAGAGCATTACACAACTCACTGTCCCAAAATTCGGCGATATCGGACAATAAATGTTCCTTTTATGGGCCCAAAACCTCAAATCGAGAGATCGGTCTATATGGCAGCTATATCTAAATCTCGACCAATCTATGCCATATTGCAGAAGTATGTCGAGGGGCTCAATTTTACTCTCCGTTCCAAATTTCAGCGACATCGGACGATAAATGCGCTTTTTGTGGACCAAAATCTTAAATCGAGAGATCGGTGTATATGGCAGCTATATCTAAATCTCGACCGATCTATGCCATATTGCAGAAGTATGTCGAGGGGCACAACCCTACTCACCGTCCCAAATTTCAGCGACATCGGACAATAAATGTGCCTTTTATGGGCCCAAAACTTCAAATCGAGAGATCGGTCTATATGGCAGCTATATCCAAATCTGAATCGATCTGAGCCAAATTGAAGAAGTATGTCGAAGGGCCTTACACAACTTACTGTTTCAAATTTTGGGAAAATCGGACAATAAATTCGCCTTTTATGGGCCTAAAACCTTAATGGGGGCTATATAAAGATATAGTCCGATATAGCCTATCTTCGAACCTGTTTATGGACAAAAAAAGGATCTGTGCAAAATGTCAGCTCAATATCTCTATTTTTTAAGACTGTAGCGTGATTTCAACAGACAGACGAACGGACATTTCTAGATCGTCTTAGATTTTTATGCTGTTCTATAGGGTCGGAAATGCATATTTCGATGTGTTGCAAACGGAATGACATAATGAATGTTCCCCCATTCTTTGGTGGTGGGTACAAAAAACAAACAAAACAAAACGTTTTGCTGTTAATATCTGCCTACTTAATTTATATTGACTTTTTGTATTAATGCTCTACATATTTATGGTTTGCCAGGTTTTTCAGCGATAGCCACAACATTTAAATATCTGCCGATAGTGTGTGGGCATACAAAAGTATGCAATTTATTCTCTTGAATACTGTATGCTTCAGTTATGGTTGATGCGGTGCTTACAGATAATTGCAAAAAAAAATCCAACACTACATGTCAATAGGTTGGTTCAGTGTATTTGACAGATTGTGGCCTTTGTTTATTAACATACCTGCACACACCAACACACTATATGTTAAACACATGTGGGGAAAAACCAAACTTCCTTTCCTTCCTTTTCTGTTGCTGTATTTGTTATCAATTGTGTTTGTTGGCAAGGATTGATTGCCATTTTTCCCCACTCAATGTAAAAAAAAAATTTTTTGTCACCATTTAGGCGAGTTTTTATTTTCATTTTTATGGCATACCTTTAGGCGCATATGGCTCCCATGGTAATTTTTGAAATTTGTTTACACAAAATCGACATTGATTGGTGGGCGGGGGTTGGCAACTCTTCAATATTTTATTACCATTCACTACCAAATGTTGTGATAAAGGAGGTGAAGGACCGTTGGGTAGTCGTTTGGTGGTCATGTTTACAACATTCACAAAACAGGTAGAACCTTAAACGACAAATGATGGGGTTGGACTTCGCTAGTCGTTAAGTAAATCAATTGAATTTTATGGCATTTGCCATGCCTTATGAATATCATATTTATTGCGTTTACATAACCGAAATAATGGTCACATTTATGATGAAATAAAATTTCAAATTGGAATATTAAAAGTGCAGTTAAATTAAGTATGTATACCTCAAACAAGTTTTGTTTTCTATCAACCAACACACAGGGGATGTCCCCTATGAATGCAGTGCATTGCGTTGGCGAAAGGAAATTTGAAATTGGAGGAGGGGTAAAGGATGTAGTGTTTATTGACACTTCTCTTAAATCTCTGGATGTCATAGTGGGTGAGAAAAATATTAGACGGAAGTCTATTCCACATACGAACGGTTCGGGCGATATAAGAATTCTCTCCATAATGCTTTGTGCGGTCTGCTTGCCGATCACTTATAAACGGGTGTGAGTTCCTGGAATGTCTAGTATCCCTGACATACATCCTTACATCGGGAATAAGAAGACGTATACACACCATGAAAGTACCGATAGAACAACGCCAAACAACCCATATGGCGACGATGTTCAAGGGAGGCAATAGAGTTGGATATCCTACTGTCCCCAATCAAAGCCATCGCTCTCCTCTGTACATGGTCCAGTAAATCCAGGGATGATCTTGAAGCTCCAGCCCAAACATGTGGGTTGTACTCCATTTTCAGCCTTATGAAAGTGGTATAGATGTTAAGAAGATCAAACGGAGTGAAGTACTTCTTACTCTGTTTAAGGAAGCCTAAACTTTTGAATGCTTCTTTCGACACTTCAAATACATGTTAAGCCTAACATACATCACTTTGTATTGTCATGCCCAGAACATCAAGAGCTTCTGATTGATCAACATCTATACCGTTGATAGACAAAGATGATCGAAATGGGTCAGCGAATCGTTTGTGTGACAACAAACAGCAATGAGTCTTCCGTGCATTAAAATCTATTCGATTTATTCGATCCTATTCAGAAATGGCCAGCAAATCCTGTTAGAGTGTATCATCCATAACCCGCCTTTTGTCCTCAATCTCTCGAAGACTCGGTCTATGGTCGAATGAGTACGAATGACAGAGTTTTACTGTCATCCGCAAATGAGCAGATCGGATTCGATGTCTGACTCAACAGATCGTTGATGAAAATTAGAAAAAGAGAAGGAGAAAGAATGGAGTCCTGGGGTACACCTGCGGTCAATTTATGCTCATTGCATGAGAACCCATCTATAACGACTCGAATAGTGTGATCTCTGAGATGAGCTCGAAATAAATCGAACGAAGCCATTACCGACACCACAAGCGACAAGCTTTGGTAGTAGTGCACCCCGCCAGACCCTATCAAATGCTTTGAAGATATCCAGAGCCACAACCTTAGTCTCATCAAACTGGTGGATTGAGCGACTCCAACGTTCCGACAGATATACTATGGGGACGCCCGTAGAGCGACTTCTGCCGAACCCATACAGTTGGTCGCTAGAAAGCCATTAGACTCTAAATACCTCACAAGATGGTGATTAACCATGCTCTCCATGGCCTGGGAAAAAGAGCGGAGCCTATCGCAATTGACCGGTAATTTGGAGGATTGTTCGCCTCACTCTTCTTGGTTATTGGCTGAATGTTCGCAGCTTCCCAACGCAGGGCAGGCTCCCGCTCGGTAGTCAAGTTTGAAAAGGTTGCGTAATGGACGAGCAAACTTCGAAAAACACTTGCGCAAGACAAGTATTGATATGCCATCCGGGCCCTAAGACGCTGAACGCCTGGGTTCGAATCCTGGCGAAACCATCAGAAAAAAATTTTCAGCGGTGGTTTTCCCCTCCTAATGCTGGCAACATTTGTGAGGTACTATGCCATGTAAAACTTCTCTCCAAAGAGGTGTCGCACTGCGGCACACCGTTCGGACTCGGCTATAAAAAGGAGGCCCCTTATCATTGAGCTTAAACTTAAATCTGACTGCACTCATCGATATGTGAAAAGTTTGCCCCTGTTCCTTAGTGGAATGTTCATGGGCAAAATTTGCAATTTGCATTTGCCCGGGAGTTTATTTACGTCTAGATTCTTAAGAACCCTGTTAATTCCATGAGTGCGAAAACATATCTGGGACGCCAAATACATTTTCGATTAAGGGGAGTGGTTGATTGCCATCTGGCAGGGAAGAGTTCCCTGCAAATTTATCAGCCAACAGGTAAGCCGGGTAATCAACCGGGTCAATAAACGTTTGATCATCCTTAACAAGAGTTGAGATAGATGAAGAACTACCCTTTTTCATGAACGCCAACAGCTCTTACTTCCTAGTGTAGAAGCAAGAACCTTAGTACGTGAGCGCTGTTCGTAAAGAAATTATTCGCGTCTTAGCACTTTAGCACACGAAGATCTTGCCTGCATGCACAGCAGTTCAGTATTGGCATTTTTATCCAAGCGCCAGTTCCTGAAAGTCAACTCTTTCGCCACCATCTGGCAGCATCTCTGCATGTCTGGTTAAACCAACTTTTGTCGTCTGATTTAGCCGCTATAGTCTTTACTAGAACAAATGTCCTTTTTCCATTTATTGGGTTGGCCAAAAAGTAATTGCGGATTTTTCATAATTCTGTAATTGCATTCTTTCTTCTGTCAGTTATCAGCTGTTACTTTTAGCTTGCTTTAGAAAAAAAGTGTAAAAAAATATATTTGATTAAAGTTCATTCTAAGTTTTATTAAAAATGAATTTACATTCTTTTAAAAAATCCGCAATTACTTTTTGGGCAACCCAATAAAATTATTTTCTCAAACATTTATATGGCCATCTAGAAAACATAGTCTCCAATTAAAATGCTGAAAGAATCCATTGAGCTCAGCCCAACGTGCTTTTTCGTATAACAATATTGACCGCTTCGGGACTCTAGAGGAAGCATTACAAAGAGCAGCATACGAAAAAGATGCTGAAACAATGCATTGATCGGAGGTATCAAGAGGTGCAAGAATATAAACTTCATACTTTTTAGAGTGTGAAGTCAAGAAAAGGTCAAGAGCATTATTTTGGTGCCCTTGGACACATTATGCGCAGCGAAAGGCTCAACATATTGGCCCTCAGGAGTCGTATGACTCGTATGGGCAAGACATTAAACAGTTTCTTCTGATTTTTGCAGTAAACGGCAATAATCGTATACCCCGTGAAATCCAAGGTGAAGAATTTGGTCAATGAGTAGATGCTGAACTCTGGAGAAGGCCCACCTACGGTGATTATGAGCTGCAAGTATATCGGAGACATCTTGATACCGGAACTTGAAAAGCAGGCTGGATTTCCAATCACTGGAAGATTAAAAAAAACTTAAACTAGCTCATAAAGGCAAAAGTCTTTACTGGATAATGGATCAGTGTTGTATTCAATGAAACTGCAGAAAGGAAGCAAAGTACCTGCTGCTTCTTCTAGTCTATATATTTACAGCATGCCTGGAACTCACATATTCTTCGAAGCACTGATAGGATGGCAAGGGTAGTGTTTGTACCCAATCCCGGCAAGGCAAAGCCATGTTGCAAAAATGTTTTTCCGTAATATGATTTTATTGGAAAATGCAGGCTAGTATATGTTCTCTACTCAAATTAAGTTAAAATTTCGTGACGATTAAGAAAATTAACTAAAAACGAGTAAAAGTTACTTTTCATGAGTATAGATTAATAATTTTTGTAGTAAATATGAGTTTATTGAAAAATATTGGTTAGTTCATATCGCGTAAGGCTAGGCAAAGCCATGTTGAAAAAATGTTTTTCCGTAATATGATTTTATTGGAAAATGCAGGCTAGTATATGTTCTCTACTCAAATTAAGTTAAAATTTCGTGACGATTAAGAAAATTAACTAAAAACGAGTAAAAGTTACTTTTCATGAGTATAGATAGATATAGATTAATAATGTTTGTCATAAATATGAGTTTGTTGAAAAATACTGGTTAGTTCATATCGCGTAAGGCAAGGCAAAGCCATGTTGCACCAAAACCAATACTTACAAAAATGTTTTCGTAAATATGAGTTTATTGAAAAATGCAGGCTTGTTTGTGTTCTTTAATCAAATTAAGTTAAAAATTCATGAAGATTAAGAAAATTAACTATGAACAAGTAAAAGATACTTTTCATGAGTATAGATTAATAATGATTGTCGTAAATATGAGTTTATTGGCAAAATACAGGTTAGTTTAAAGTTGAAATGTCATAAGAAAACTAACTTTGTTTAAGTAAAAGTTACTTATCTGATATATATATCCAAATGCAAATCTTGGCCATAAGCTAAGGAACAGGGGCAAACTTCTGACACATCAATGAGTGCAGTCAGATTTAAGTTTAAGCTCAATGATAAGGGGACTCCTTTTTATAGCCGAGCCCGAACGGCGTGCTGCAGTGCGACACCACTTTGGAGAGAAGTTTTTAAATGGCATAGTACCTCACAAATGTTGCAAGCATTAGGAGGGAAAAAACTCTTCTGAAAAATTTTTCCGATGGTCTCGCCAGAATTCAAATCAATTAGTTTTAGATGAAATAGTTTAAAAAATCTTTTGGATTTAGTACCATTACTTTATTACAGATAAGTTCATGATCTTTATTAGAAATAAGTTAAAATATGTGAAAGTGAAAATAAATGAACTCTGTATAAATAAAAGTCAACTATCATGAAAAACGGTAAAAAAAAGTTTATTCATCGGTTAGTTGTAGTAATTTTACTTAAGAGAATTTCTTTGGAATAAGCAAACACTTAACCTTATGTAAGTAAAAGCGTATAATTGCCATGGATGTATATTCTGACCTTTTTTATACCCTCCAACATAGAATGGGGGTAAACTAATTTCGTCATTCTGTAACCTGTTTGTAACCCCTCGAAATATGCGTCTGAGACCCCATAGAGTATATAGCCATGTCCGTCTGTCTGTCTGTCTGTCCGTCCGTCTGTCTGTCGAAAGCACGCTAATTTCCGAAGGAGTAAAGCTAGCCACTTGAAATTTTTCACAAGTACTTCTTATTAGTGTAGGTCGGTTGGGATTGTAAATGGGCTATATCGGTCCACGTTTTGATATAGCTGTCATATAAACTGATCTGGGATCTTGACTTCTTGAGCCGCTAAAGGGCACAATTCTTATCCGATTCGGCTAAAATTTTGCATGTGGTGTTTCATTATGACTTCAAACAACTCTGTATGACTTTATGGTTTAAATCGGTCCATAACCTTATATAGCTGTGTTCGAATGAACCTATTTGGGGTCTTGACTTCTTGAGCGCCTAGAGTGCGCAATTCCTATCCGATTTGGCTGAAATTTTTCACGACGTGTTTCATTATGACTTCCAACAACTGTGTTAAGAATAGTTCAAATCGGTCCATAACCTGATATAGCTGCCATATACACCGATCTGAGATCTTGATTTTTTGAGTCACTTGAAGGCGCAGGTATTATCCGATTCGGCTGAAATTTTGCATAAGATATTCCGTTATGACTTTCAACAACTGTATCAAATACGGTCCCAATCGGTCTATAACCTGATATGGCGTCCATATAAACCGATCTCCCGATTAGACTTCTTGAGCCCCTGGAAGCCACCATTTTTTGTTCGATTTGGCTGAAATTTTGCATGTGGTGTTCCGTTATGACTTCCAATGACTGTGTTAAGTACGGTTCAAATCGGTCTATAACCCAATATAGCTCCCATATAAACAGATCTCCCGATTTGACTTCTTGAGCCCCTGAAAGCCGCAAATTTCATCCGTTTTTAATGAAATTTTGTAAATGGCATTCCGTTATGACTCCCAGCATCTATGTCAAGTACGGTTCAAATCGGTCAAGAACATGATATAGCTCCCATGTAAACAGATCTCCCGATTAGGCTTCTTGAGCCCTTACAAGCCGCGATTTTTATTCGATTTGGCTGAAATGTTGCATATTCTGGTCTGTTATGGCTCTCAACAGCTGCGCCAAGTACGGTCCAACATGGTCTATAACTAGATATAGCTCCCATATTTTAGCAGAATCTATGGTGGTGGGTTCCCAAGATTCGGTCTGGAGGAACTTAGCATGCTTTTACTATATTTTGGACTATATATTGATATAGCCCCCATATAGACCGATCCGCCGATTTAGGGTCTTAGGCTTATAAAAGCCACATTTATTATCCGATTTTGCAGACATTTGGAACAATGAGTTGTGTTAGGCCTTTCGATGTCCTCCGTCAATTTGGCTCAGATCGGTCCAGATTAGGATATAGCTGCCATATAGACCGATCCTCCTATTTAGGGTCTTAGGCCCATAAAAGCCATATTTATTATCCGATTTTGCAGAAATTTGGGACAGTGGGTTGTCTTAGGTCCTTCGACGTCCTCCGTCAATTTGGCTCAGATCGGTCTAAATATAGATATAGCTGCCATATTGACCGATTCTCCGATTTAGGGTCTTAGGCCCATAAAAGCCACACTTATTATCCGATTTTGCTGAAATTTGGGATAATGAGTTGTGTAAGGCTCTTCGACATTTTTCGTTAATTTGGCTCAGATCGGTCTAGATTTGGATATAGCTGCCATATAGACCGATCCTCCTATTTAGGGTCTTTGGCCCATAAAAGCCATATTTATTATCCGATTTTGCAGAAATTTAGGACAGTGGGTTGTGTTAAACCCTTCAAGATCCTTCGTCAATTTGGCTCAGATCGGTTCAGATTATGATATATCTGCCATATAGACCGATCCTCCGATTTAGGGTCTTAGGCCCATAAAAGCCACATTTATTGTCCGATGTCGCTGAAATTTGGTACGGTGAGTTAAGTTAAACCACTTGATATACTTCTGCATTATGGCACATATCGGTCCAGATTTGCATATAGCTGCCATATAGACCGATCTCTCGCTTTTAGATTTTGGGGCCATAAAAAGTGCAATTAGTGTCCGATATCGCCTCAATTTGGGACAGTGAGTTGTGTTAGGCCCTTCGACATCCTTCTTCAATTTCACTCAGATCGGTCCAGATTTGGATATAGCTGCCATATAGACCGATCTCTCGATTTAATGTTTTGGGCCCATAAAAGCCGCATTTATTTTCCGATGTTGCAGAAATTTGGAATAGAGAGTTAAGTTAAGCCCCTCCACATATTTCTGCAATTTGGTCTAGATCGATCAAGATTTGCATGTTTCTGCCATATAGACAGTTATCTCGATTTAAAGTCTTGGCCCAAAAAAAGGCGTATTTATAATCCGATTTCACTGAAATTTGACACATTTGACAGTTAGGCTTTTCGATATCCATGTTGTATATGGTTCAGATCGGTTTATTGTTAGATGTGAACAGCGACTTGTACTAATTAGTATATGGTCCAAATCAGATCAAATTTCGATGTAACTGCTATGGGACATAAGGTATGCAATTTTCACCGGATTTTGATGAAAGGTGGTTTACATATATACCCGAGGTTGTGGGCCGAACTTAACATCTTTTTACTTGTTTGGATATGCACTCTTTATCCTGTAGAAGTATTATTTCCCCTTCTTGTCTAATATATTCAATTTGTGAGTCTGGTGGTCCTTGTAGATATTTTTTAACACAAGTCAATTACTTGGGGTGTTGTTTTTCCTTTAAAATTGATTTATGTTGCGATAGGAAACTTACCCGCTGCATATTACAAAATCAATGTCAACTCTCTCAACACTTTCAACCATTAATATATATACACATGACTATAGTGGGAACATATCGGTGATGAACTACTCTAGACTTATAATTACATTAGGGTTTTATGTATGAATGTCGATGAGTTTTAATGGATCAAATCACAAACTTAAACCAAACATTAAAACCATAAATTTCAATAAATTGCTTAAATAATATTTTATAATATAGAACGCAATAATAACCTTGTGCAAATTATACATGCATTGAGTAATTCCTCTATCAGGGAAATTATTATTATCCAGCCAATCCTGCAAAATAAAATAATTTATAAATTGCTTTTTGTGTACAAAATTTTCATGAAAGACAACAAAAGTTGGTAATTGTTAAAAGACATAAAGATTTAAAAATAAAAACAAAAACAAAAACACTTAAAATTTAAAAGAAGCGAGCAAATAAAATATTAAATTTATTTTCAAACACTTTAATTTTTTTTTAATTTATTAAAAGGAAAAACATTGAAAAGAAACTAATTAAAACACTTGGGTAATAAAAAATTACAATACGGATACGGAAGTTGTAACTATTCTACATTGCTCAAACCTGCACACAACGACAGTGTTGAGTGACAACACTAACAATAAACAAAAAACACACACACACACACACACACAATCGAAACAAATGGTGACAAAGTAGGATATACACGAACAATGAATTGCTAGCTTAATGAAGCATGAACATGAAAAGGATATGTGAAAACATGAAGGGCCATATAGAGTGAAATTGTTAAAATAGGTTTACAAGAGCTTTCACAGTGACAAGAAGAATGTGGGAAAGAGAGATAGGAGATTTTCAAATTCTTTTAATATTTTGAAAGGATTTAGCAGACATCTTATTTCTTCTTATATATAAAACAAGCTGACCCGGGCCCGCTCCCCTGCGCCTTCTTTTACTTTATATGGAACAAGGAAGGAAATATCCCAAGGAAACTTTCTTGGGATATTTATTTTCGACAATTAAAGAGCTTTTAGTGAAATACCATGCTACGAAAATAGTATTGGGTTGCCCAAAAAGTAATTGCGGATTTTTCATATAGTCGGCGTTGACAAATTTTTTCAACGGCTTGTGACTCTGTAATTGCATTCTTTCTTCTGTCTGTTATCAGCTGTTACTTTTAGCTTGCTTTAGAAAAAAAGTGTAAAAAAGTATATTTGATTAAAGTTCATTCTAAGTTTTATTAAAAATGCATTTACTTTCTTTTAAAAAATCCGCAATTACTTTTTGGGCAACCCAATATATCGCTGGACTAACAGTTTAACAATATAAGTGCCTTTATCTGAATCCCATATGATCTTTATTGGTCTACGAATTTAAGTTTGGATGTAAGGTGTACTCCGTTCTTAAAACACTTTATTTCAGCCCAATATTCTCATGATATCTGATTTAGGGGTGTTTTCGGGGGTGAGGTGGTCCCCCAGACACTTGGCCCTGAAAAAATATCAGCATCGTGCTCTTCTCCCAAATACCATTTATTTAAACCCCATATTACCATTGGTTTAAGGGGAGTTTACATGATGAGGCGTCCTTCAATCACATGACCCCAAAATCAAATTCGTTTTCTAATCTCGAACACCTTTCATTTGAGCCACATATTGACATGGTCGAAAAAAATTTTTTTTCTTTTGGGGGTATTTTGGGAAAGGTGTAGACCCCCATTTGGTCCCGCAAATGGGTATCAATTCTTGCTCTCCCCCCCAATACCTTTCATGTTAGCTCCACATTGACATGGTCGGTAAATATGCCCGATTAAGGGGTGTTTTAAGGATTGGGGTGGTCCCCCAAACACTAAGCCCGGAAAATATATCAGCAACGTGTTCTACTCCCATATATCTATATATCATTTATTTGAACCCCATATTGCCATTGCCCTCAAAATTGGATATCAAGTTCGTTTTCTAATCTCATTTAAACTCCTTATTGCAAAAGTCAGCAAAAATGCCCGGTTTGGGGTATTGGCCCTAAAAACTATGAATATTTAGTTCCACTCTCCTACGTCCTATTTGGGGATTGTTATGGTGGTGGGACATCCGCTAGACTGTTGGCCCCTAATGTTGATATCAGATACGTGGTCTACTCCCACATACCTTTAATTTGAGCCCCATATTTCCATTGTGGGCAAACATGACCGGCTTGGGGGGGTGTTTTGGGGAATGGGCGGCCACTCAATGAGTTGGCCTTGAAAATGTATATCGGATTCGCGTTCCTCTTTAAAAACCCTCTTATTTGGGCCTCATATTGCAATAGTCAGAAAATACTTACTATTTGGGTGGTGTTGTGGGGGTGGCGTGGCACCATAGACACTTTTCCCGAATATTGAAATCAAATTCGTACTTTACTCCCAAAGACCTTTCATTTGAGCCCCATATTGCTATGGTCGTAAATGTGTCCCCTTTGGGGGATGTTTATGGTGAGAGATGGCCCCCCAATCACTTGGTCCCATATTTGGATATCAGATTCGTATTCTACACTCAAATACCTTTCATTTAAGCCCCATATTCCCATGGTCAGTAAATAAGTCCTGTTTGGGGGGTGTTTTGGGAAAGGGGTGGACCCCCAGAAACGTGATCCCACATTTGGATATCAGATTCGTATTCTACTCGCAAATACCTTTCATTTGAGTCCCATATTGCCATGATCGGTAAATATGTCCGATTTAAGGATATTTTGGGGTTTGGGTTGGTCCCCCTAGCACTTGGTCCGACAATTGGATATCAGATACGTTTTCTTATCCTAAATACCTTTCATTGGAGTACCATATTGTCGTGATTGGTCTAAATATATGTTTGGTAGGTTTTAGGGTGGGGCAGTCTCCCTAGGTACCCCATCCGAAAATTGTATACCAAATTTTTATTTTTAGGGTACTATATGAGAGCACACAAAATTTGCTTAAATCGCATCACCCAAACCACCGAGATTTGGCGTTTCTGAAAATCAGGGTAAGGGGGAGGGTCCGCCCAAGTCGATCTAGCCATGACCGTGCGTCCGCCCGTCTGTCGAAATCAGGATAGCGGTCGAACGCGTTAAGCTAGCCGCTTGAAATTTTCCACAGCTACATAATATTAATGTAGGTCGTTGGGGATTGCAAATGGGCCATATTGGTTCAGATTTGGATATAGCTCCCATATATACCGATCTCTCGATTTGATTTCTTGAGCCCCTGGAAGCCTCAATTTTTGTCCGATTTGGCACATAGTGTTCGTTTATGGCTTTCAACAGCTGTGCTAAGTACAGTTTACAAAGGTCTATAACCTTATATAGCTCCCATATAAACCAATTTCCCGATCTGACTTCTTGAGCCGCCTGGAAGCCTCAATTTTCATCCAATTTGGTATGTAGAACAAAATGATGCCCTTAAACTAAATTTAGTTGGTATACCATTTTGGCAGAATCCATGGTGGTGGATTACCAAGATTCGGCCCGTCCCTGCCCGCTTTTATTTATTCTACCTATCAGTAGTTAATTGATAAGTTTTTATCGTAATGTATATTTTGAATATATTTTGTAAAAATAGTTTCCATAATTTTTTTCCATAGAAAATCTGGCGCACAATTTGTATCTGCTTTGTTTCTGGAAAAAAATTGCTTTATTTTTTTTATTTATTCTACACCATCACTATTCCGAAACTCGTAGGCGATCATATTTTACTAAGGTCAACGAATTTGTATATCATTGTAGAATAAAAAGAAAATACAAAAACAAGTTCAACAGTAGAAAGATTTTAAATTTTACCAAACAAAAGTGAAATAAACTAGTTCACACGCAAGCTATTGTGTTTTGTTATAGCCAAGGAGGAGACTTGTATGGTTAAGAACAACAACAAGAACACCAGTTACTGGCAAGTCAAAAAGAGGACATGAAACAAAAGGATAGAGCACCTCCCCTACCTATGGCAGTTTTTACCTAGGCACTGCTGCGCTTAAGCAAAGTGCCTATCAAAGACTTTCTGCTCATACACATGTACCTACTAGTTTAACCATTCAGATACATAATACATACATTCACATATACACACACACACACCTTTATACACTTAAACTTTCAATACCCCAAGGTGTGTTGGGGCATAAACAAACCAAAGGCGGATAATTGACTACAAAAACCAAAAGAAACAACAGCAGCAATAGCAGCAACCCAAGTCCTCGTCAACAACACGAAAGTTAACATTAAAGCATGCACACGAACACGAATGGCAATAGTAGCACGAATAACAATAGCAATTGTTGTGGCTCTTACAAACACAAAACCCCTTTACATCTCAAGTAATACAGAGACTGCACATGACTTTACTGCAGAAAGTCATGTCAAGAGAATTTTCACTTTAATAATACTGAGGTGATAAATTTTATGTTGCACTGTGGTGAGAAAAGTCGAAAAAGGGGAAATTAGACCATAAAAAGTAAAAGCGTGCCAAGTTCGGCGGGGCCGAATCTTATATACCCTCCATGGTGTAATGCGATCCATGGTGGTTCGCATTTGTCGAGCTCTTTTCCCGGTATCTATTTTAGGCCAACAAAGGATATAGGTGTGTAATTGCTATTGGAGCTATAACAAGTTATGGCCCGATCGGGACCATAATCGAATCGAATATTGGAGACCGTTGTAAAAGTCATTGTGTAAAATTTCAGCCAATTCGAATAAGAATTGTGTCCTTTAGGGGCTCAAGAAGTAAAATAGGGAGATCGGTTTAAATGGGTGCTGTAGCAGGCCGATAGGCCGATTCGGACCATATTTGACACTTATATTGAAGGCCTTGGGAGAAGCCGTTGTACACAATTTCAAATCGGATAAGGGCTCAAGAAGTCAAGATCTCAGATCGGTTTATATGGCAGCTATATCAGGTTATAGACCGATTTGAACTATATTTGACACAGTTGTTGGAACTCATAACAGAACACGTCAATTTCAGCCACATCGGATATGAATTACGCCCTCTAGAGTCTCAAGAAGTAAAATCGAATGGTCGTTTTTTATGGGAGCTGTAGCAGGTTATGAACCGGTTCAGACCATATTTGGCACGCATGTTAGAGAGCATAAAAACAATTACTGCGCACAACTCCAGCCAAATTGGATAAGAATTATACCCTCCAGAGGCTCAAGAAGTAAAATCGGGAGATCGTTTTTTGGGAGCTATATCAGGATTTAGACCGATTCAAGCCATACTTGGCACACACGTTAAAGGTTAGAAGAAACGTCACTGTGCAAAGTTGCAGCAAAATCGTATAAGAATTACGCCCTCTAGGGGCTCAAGAAATAAAATTGGGAGATCGTTTGATATGGAAGGCTCTCATATAAAACGATCTCCCAATTATATTTCTTGAGACTCGAAACAGCGCAAAGAGTGGCGAAGAGGATACCGCAGAAGCAATCAATGACGATGGTGAAGAATGTTTATCTGGTAGTCAGAATGAGGTATAAGTAGCAGTGACCCGACTGCAAAACAACAAGGCAGCAGGAGCCGACGGGTTACCCGCTGAACTATTTAAGACCGGAAGTGACACGCTGATAAGAAGAAGAACGCATAACTGATGATTGGAACCTCAGCATACTATGTCCCGTACATACGAAAGCAGACAAGACGGAATGTGCCAACTACAGAGGAATAAGTCCACTCCCCATCGCACACAAGACACTCACGAGCGTACTGTGTGAAAAATTAAAACCTAAAGACCTGGTATGCCAAAACAACATGTTCTCTGAACCATTTGTATGGTCATAACGTTGCACTTTTTTCTATAGCAGTCCACCAAACTACTGAGGCGTAAGTAATCACGCTCCTGTAGCGTGTAGCGTCTAGCTTTACTCCTTCCGAAGTTAGAGTGCTGTCAATAAATAGATGGACGGACGGACGGACATGGCTGGATTGACTTAAAATGTTATAACGATCGAGAATACTTTATGGGGTCTTAGGTGAACATTTCTAAGGAGTTACAAACGAAATGACGAAATTGGAATATCCCCGCCCTATGGTGGAGGGTATAATCATTGATATATTGGTCTGAAGACAGCCAAAGGCCTTTAGTTAGAAGTTTTTAAGGACCGATTTCCTTAACACAGGATAAGTTAAGGCGTTTCTATATTGACCACTTTTCTGTTTACTAAGCCTAAGGTAAAAATCAGCGGAGAGATATTGATCTGAAACTTTGCCAAGAATGTATTTTGCCTATAGGCAGGTTGAATTCGAAGACGGGCAATGTCGAACTATACCTTGATATAGCCTTCATATAGACCGATCCGCCGATTTAAGGTCATAAGCCCGACATACTTCTTCAATTTGGCACCAGATCGGTTCAGATTTGGATATAACTGTCATATTGACCGATCTCTCGATTTAAGGTTTTGGGTCCATACAAGACGCATTTATTGTCCGATTTCGCCGAAATTTGAGACAGTGAGATGTGTTAGGCCCTTCGACATACTTCTGCAATATGGCAAAGATCGGTTCAGATTTGAATATAGCTGCCATATAGATCGATCTCTCGATTTAAGGTATTGGGCCATAAAAGGCGCAATTATTATCCCATATCGCCGAAATTTGGGACAGTGAACTATGTTAAGCTCTTCAACATATTTCTTTAATTTGGCGCAAATCGGTCCAGATTTGGATATAGCTGTCATATAGACCGATCTCTCGATTTAAGGTCTTCCGCCAATAAAAGGCGCATTTATTGTCCAACATCGCCGAAATTTGGGACAGTGGACTGTGTTAGGACCTTCGACATCTTTCTTTAATTGGGCGCAGATCGGTCCAGATTTGGTTATAGCTGCCATATAGACCGATCTCTCGATTTAAGGCCTTGGGCCTATAAAAGGCGCATTTATTGTCCAACATCGCCGAAATTTGGGACAGTGGACTGTGTTAGGACTTTCGACATCTTTCTTTAATTGGGCGCAGATCGGTCCACATTTGAATATAGCTGCCATATAGACCATTCTCTAGATTTAAGGTCTTAGGCCCATAAAAGCCCCCTTTACAATCCGATTTTGCTGAAATTAGGGACAGTGAGTTGCGTAAGACCACTCGACATACTTCTTCAATTTGGCTCCGATCGGTTCAGATTACGATATAGCTGCCATATAGACTTATTTCTCGATGTAAGGCCTTGGGCCCATAAAAGCCTCATGTACTATCCGATTTTGCTGAAATTTGGGACAGTGGGTTGTGTTACGCCCTTCAACATCCCTCTTTAATTTGACTCAAATCGGGTTAGATTTGGATATAGCTGCCATATATTGATCGATTTCTCGATTTAAGGTCTTGGGTGCATTTTAGTTTGGATGTTTTTTTTTTCATTTCGTTGCGGCTTTACATCATTTTTAAGTGTGGGGTCTTATTTCATTAATGAAATAGGACCCCATTTTTGGTTTGGGGCTTTATTGCATTGGGGCCTTATTTCATAGTGACGTAAGGATCGAGATAACTACTTACTTAACGAGCAGGCCGTTTGGGAATTCGGGGTTTCATTTTTCAACAACTGAAGCTTTTTTTTCAAAATATTTCCCACCACTATTGTTAATAGACTTCACAACACTATCAACTCTTTATCAATTTGAAATACCTTTCATTGTCGTTTGCTTTTGGCACTACTACTGCTGCTGCTGTTGTCAGTTTTGCTCGTTTGCTAAGTACTCTAAGATAATGGGAATTTGTTTTAGCTTAACCAGGATGATTTAGAAGATATCTTGACTTAGTGTTTGGTACGACATTACATTTAGCATACTTGCTTAGCCCGTTTTGCTCTTGCCACAACCCCATGAGTACTTACCTGAAAACGTAACATGAGGAACATCACAACAAATACCAAAAGCAAACATAATCCGATTATGGGAAAACTGACAAGATAACGAAATGCTCGTCGTTTCCATGCAGGCGCCTCTTTGGGTTCCAAGCGACCGGTAACATTGTTCTCCACCAGGGGGCCCTATAGGGTAAATAAGAAGAGAGAAAAAAAAAATCACAAATAAGTTCATATTGAAATAAAATCTGTTTGACTTGAAGGCTTAAAGTAAAAAAAAAGGGAAACAAGTGTTTGAATAAAGTGTCACATTAGGCATAAATAATTGATGGCTATATTTGTTGGGGAAACTATAACGAATACCCAAGGGTCTCAAGTTTCCTGGAGATTAGTACGGAGGTACGGAGATAAGTTTATGTAGAAACAGCAAAAATATTAACTTTAACAGCAGAAAATCTACTGAAAATGGAAATAGATAGATAATTACAGTAATTTTTTGCTGAAATTATCAAATTGTTTGCAGACTATGAACTGGGGCAAACTTCTCACAAATCAATGAGAGCTGTCCGATTCAATTCTAAGCTCAATGATAAGGGACCTCCTTTTTATAGCCGAGTCCTAACGGCGTGGCGCAGGGCGACACCTCTTTGGGGAGAAGTTTTTCATGGCAAAGTACCTCACAAATGTCGCCAACATTAGGAGTGGATAACCATCACTGAAAATGTGTCTGATGTTCCTGCCAGGATTCGTACCCAGGCGTTCAGCGTCATAAGCGGACATGCTAAACTCTAAGCTACGGTAGCCTCGGCACACCGTAATTTGGATATAGCCCCCATATAAACCGATCCCCATTTTTATACCCACCACCATAGGATGCGGATATACTAATCTAGCCATTCCGTTTGTAACGCCTCGATATATTCGCCTAAGACCCCATAAGGTATTTATATTCTTGATTGTCTTGACGTTCTGAGTCGATCTAGCCATATCCGTCCGTCCGTTAGTCGAAATCACGACAGCGGTTGAACGCGTAAAGCTAGCTGCTTTAGATTTTGCACGTACACTTACTATTGATGTAGGTCTTTGGTGATTTCAAATTGGTCATATCGGTTTAGGATTTAGATAAAGCTCCCATATAAACCGATCTCCCGATTTGATTTCTTGAGCCCCTGGACGCACCAATTTTTGTGCGGTTGAGCTGAAATTTTGCATGTGGTGTTCTGTTATAATTTTCATCAACTGTGCTATGTACGGTCCAAATCGATCTAAAACCTGATATAGTTCCCATATAAACCGATATCCCGATTTGATTTCTTGAGCTCTTACAATTTTGCGAGTAGTGTTCTGTCCGTCTGTCCGTCGAAAGCACTCTAACTTTCGAAGGAGTAAAGCTAGCCACTTGAAATTTTGCACAAATACTTCTTATTAGCGTAGATCGGTTGGGCTTGTAAATGAGCCATATCGATCCATGTTTTGATATAGCTGCCACATAAACCGATCTTGGGTCTTGACTTCTTGAGCCTCCAGAGTGCGCAATTATTATCCGATTGGAATTAAATTTTGCACGACGTGTTTTGTTATGATATCCAACAACTGTGCCAAGTATGGTTCAAATCGGTTCATAACCTGATATAGCTGCCATATAAACCGACCTACACTAATAAGAAGTATTTGTGCAAAATTTCAAGCGGCTAGCTTTACTCCTTCGGAAGTTAGCGTGCTTTCGACAGACAGACAGATGGACGGACGGACAGACGGACGGACATGGCTAGATTGACATAAAATGTCGCGACGATCAAGAATTTATATACTTTATGGGGTCTCAGACGAATATTTCGAGTAGTTACAAACAGAATGACGAAATTAGTATACCCCCCATCTTATGGTACCCTCCTATGGTGGAGGGTATAAAAATTTGGTTTTAATTTCGGAATTTTAGTTAATTTATACCTTTTGAGTTTAAAAATTATTGATATACTGTCCTCATCGACACCTTTTAATTTTTCTGCGTTTTCATTACCTGTTGTTTTTTTTTCTAACACAAATGATATATTCCTACTTTCCCCATCTACTCTCTAAATAAATTTTATTTTTATGTTTTTATTCAAGTATTAATTTTTTAATATAATTTTATTTTCAATATCTTTCCTTTTCCCCTTTCACTTTTACACATATATTTTCACTTACCTTATACAATGGCCTTGGTGGCTCTAAAAGCTCCGGCGGTGTTGATAGTGTACCCCAACGAAATGCCAACTCCACTGAATATCTCTTCCATGCCTCCAAATACAGCGAAGCCCAGGCGACATTAAACAATGAGAATAAAACATGACCCATATCCTGGGCCATTTGGTTCTTGCCCCATAGGAACGCATACAGGATGGTGCCAAAAACGGCGGGAACACCCAAGGCACAGGTGTAATGACCCAGCCAGGCAAAATACAAAGCCACCTTGACACCAAAGTATTCAGCAATGTCATCTGAAAATGAAATGAAAAGAAACAACAAAAATCTGCAAAATTCTTTTTTTTTTTGTAAACTGTATTGCACACTCACCCAAGGGCTGGGGAGCCAATACTTGCTTGACCCAACTCTTTTGCAGCGAAGCCAAACTTTTTGTCTCATGCAAAGGGAATACCTGAGTTATCAAGCCTGTTTCCTGCCAGGCGGCCACTATGCTTTGACCCTCCTCCAGAGCTGCCCTACCTTGTAGGGCCTCAATATCTGATTGACCGGCACGCAAACCCTGCAGTACTTGCAAGACCAGCCATTGACGTTCCTGGGAGGTAAACAACGCAGTGTTGCCATCATCGCTTTTGATTTGTTGAAAACAATGACTCTCGCGGGTTGTGAATTCTCTTAAGGCACCCCCCAAATCGGGACGCAAACGTTTGGGTAAACGAGCCTCTTCCGCCGCCCGAAAAAGTCTGCACAACATTTTCGAGAGTAGAGAAAGAGGGAGAAAAGGAAAATAAATAAAAAAAGAAACAGGCATATGTTAATGGATAAACTTCCGGCCTACAAACACACACACGCATACTCGAACACATATACAAAATTAAATTTGAATATTTACATATTTGTAGGAGCACTTATATAAAATGCATTTCGCCTTGAACTCTCATGGGCCTTCACCTGCACCACCAGCCCTAAACCTGCTGGTGGTTGGGAACGTATGCGGGCCAGCAACCATCTTAGAGCCTCATCGGGAGCATCCTCCGGAAACTCTATGACCACATCACATTGGGTGGGTATTTTGTTGAGCCATAGACGTCGTGGTGTCATCAAATGGCCAGCATAGGGCACCTTACGCCTCAGCTGACGGGATGCTGTAATGAACAAAAGAAACAGAAAAATATTAAAAATCCTATTTTCTCAGAATTGTAGGAAATTTTATTTATAGCAAAATTTTGTATGAAATTTTTATTTTGGGCATTGTAAGGATGAAAAATTGAATCGTCTCAATGATATTCTTGTGGGCTGTGAGTTTATCCAAAGTAAAGTCCGACCATGATAAGCTTAGTTTAACTTTTTATACCCACCACCATAGGATAGGGGGTGTACCAATTCGGTCAATCCCTTTGTAAAACATCGAAATATTGATTTGGGTATATATATATATATATGATCCTCTTGAAGGCCACCGTAGCGAAGTGGTTAGCATGTCCGCCCATGACGCTGAACGCCTGGGTTCAAATCCTGGCGAGACCATCAGAAAAATTTTCAGCGGTGGTTTTCCTATGACGCTGAACGCCTGGAGAGACCATCCGAAAAATTTTCAGCGGTGGTTTCCTATGACTCTGAACGCCTTGGTTCAAATCCTGACGAGACCATCAGAAACAAGTAAAAGCGTGCTAAGTTCGGCCGGGCCGAATCTTACATACCCTCCACCATGGATCGCATTTGCCGAGTTCTTCTCCCGGCATCTCTTCTTAGGCTAAAAAGGATATAAGAAAAGATTTGCTCTGCTATTATTATATTATTACATGTTGGAGACCTGTGTAAAATGTCAGCCAATTCGAATAAGAATTACGCCCTTTGGGGGGTCAAGAAGTAAAATAGAGAGATCGATTTATATGGGAGCTGTATCGGGCTATAGACCTATTCAGACCATAATAAACACGTTTGTTGATGGTCATGAGAGGATTCGTAGTACATAATTTCAGGCAAATCGGATAATAATTGCGACCTCTAGAGGCTCAAGAAGTCAAGGCTATGGACCGATTTGAACCATACTTGGCACAGTTGTTGGATATCATAACAAAACACGTCGTAAAAAATTTCATTCCAATCGGATAAGAATTGCGCACTCTAGAGACTCAAGAAGTCAAGACCCAAGATCGGTTGATATGGCAGCTATATCAGGTTATGGACCGATTTGAACTATACTTGGCACAGTTGTTGGAAGTCATAGCGAAACACGTCGTGCAAAATTTCATTCCAATCGGATAAGACTTGCGCACTCTAGAGACTCAAGAAGTCAAGACCCAAGATCGGTTTATATGGCAGCTATATCAGGTTATGGACCGATTTGAACCATACTTGGCACAGTTGTTGGATATCATAACAAAACACGTCGTAAAAAATTTCATTCTAATCGGATAAGAATTGCTCACTCTAGAGGCTCAAGAAGTCAAGACCCAAGATCGGTTTATATGGCAGCTATATCAGGTTATAAACCGATTTGAACCATACTTGGCACAGTTGTTGGATATCATAACAAAACACGTCGTAAAAAATTTCATTCCAATCGGATAAGAATTGTGCACTCTAGGGGGTCAAGGCCTCGAGACCCAAGATCGGTTTATATGGCAGCTATATCAAAACATGGACCGTTATCGCCCATTTACAATACCAACCGACCTACACTAAAAAGAAGCATTTGTGCAAAATTTCAAGCGGCTAGCTTTACTCCTTCGACAGACAGACGGACGGACGGACGGACAGACGGACGGACGGACGGACGGACAGACGGACAGACGGACGGACGGACAGACGGACGGACGGACAGACGGACGGACAGACGGACGGACATGGCTAGATCGACATAAAATGTCGCGACAATCAAGAATATATATACTTTATGGGGTCTCAGACGAATATTTCGAGTAGTTACAAACAGAATGACGAAATTAGTATAGCCCCATCTAAAAATGTTCAGCGGTGGTTTTCCCCTCCTAATGCTGACAACATTTGTGAGGTACTATGCCATGTAAAACTTCTCTCCAAAGAGGTTTCGCACTGCGGCACGCCGTTAGGACTCTGCTATAAAAAGGAGCTTAAAAAAACTTGGATCGCACTTCACTCATTGATATGTGAGAAGTTTGCCCATGTTCCATAGTGGAATGTTCATGGGCAAAATTTGAAATTTGCATTTGATGCTCTTGAAATGCCTTATGCCATGTCCGTTCGTCTATCCTTCTCTCCGTGTGTCGAAAGCACGCTATCTTCGCAGGATGTTAAGAGGGCTATATCGGTCCTTGTTTTGATATAGCTGCGATATAAACCAATTCTGAATCTTGACTTCTTGAGTCTCTAGAGAAGGCAATTTAAATTTGCATGAAGTGTTTTGTTATGACATCCATTAACTGTGCTAAGTGTGATCGACATCGATTCATTCTCTGATGTAGCTCTCATATAAACCGATATCAGATTTTGAATTTTTGAACCTATAGAGGGCGCAATTCTGATATGATTTGTCTGAAAATTTGCACAAAGTATTTAGTTTTAACACCTCTCGAAAATCGCTGACTGCCCGCGGCCGCATTTGCAGCTCCTCCGCATAAAAACGGAGCTTTCCACCATCCGAAACCTGTGGACGCGCCCGGTAGCTTTCAGCTAAGCTTCCCGTGATAACGATGGGCACCACACAAGTCGGAGCTCAAAGTTCCAGCCTGTGTGGTGCTCATAGTCATCCCGTATCGGCCGGGAGAGGAGAGTCTCAGTGTGAGGAGTCAGGTGGCACTGGCTCTTAACTAAATACTGAGTGCCAATGATACTCGAGATGACAAGGCGAGTTATTGGCGTCTTCAAATAACCAATGGCCAACATCAGCGTCTGTTCCCAGGTTAGGGGCGGCTGGCGGCGAGCGTCGGATCTTGGAGCAAGCGGCTCGCCACAACGAGGGATACGTGCAATCCCACAAACCCATGCGGTTGGGGCGCTGGGCCAGTAACCCAGAAAACATAGAACTACTATGAAAAACAAAGGAATAGTAAAAACGGACCTCCCCCCCCCCCCAACGTTGACGACCCACGCAAATACTATCCAAATTGGCTGAAATTGTGCATGAAGTGTTCTGTTTTGACTTACAACAACTGTGACAAGTATGATCTAAATCGGTTCATAACCTAATATAGCTCCCATGGAAACCGACCGTGTATTTTGACTTCCTGAGCCGCTAGAGGGCGCAAATACTATCCGAATTGGCTGACATTTTGCAAGAACTGTTTTGTTCTAACTTCCAATAATGGTGGCAAGTATGGTCTAAATCGGTTCATTACCCGATATAGCTCCAATTTAACCGATCTCGGATTTTGACTTCTTGAACCTCTAGAGGGCGCAATTATTATCCAATTAGGTGATATTTTGCATGAAATGTTTTATTTGACTTCCAACAACTGTAACAAATATGGTCCAAATAGGCTCATTACCTGGTGTACCTCCCATAACAAACGATCTCGGATTTTGGCTTCTTGAGCCGCTAGAGGGGGCAAACACTATCCTAATTGACAGCAAATTTTCCATGAAGTGTTCTGTTTGGATTTCCAACTATTATGCCCAGTATGGTCGGCCATATAAACCGATCTCCCCATTAAACTTCTTGAGTCTCTAGAAGGCGCAATACTTATGCGAATTATTTGATATTTTGAATGAAGTGTTTTATTATGACTTACAATACCTATGTCAAGTATGGTCTAAATCGGTTCATAACCTAATATAGCTCCCATAAAAAACCGATTATACTTCTTTAGCCACTAGAGGGCGCAACTCTCTTCCGATTACATAAATATTTTGTATAACGATTTCCTTCCGTCCGTATCGGTTCACAAACTAAAATAGCTCCTATATAAACCGATCTCCCTTTTATAGCTCTTCAGCCCCTATAGGGCGCAATTCTTATCCGATTTGGCTGAAATTTTGCACAGTAAGTAGCGGCCGAATTGGTCCATAATCTGATATAGTTTCAATAGCATAGCAATTTTTATTCATTATCCTTTGTTTGCATATAAAGAGATACCGGGCAAAAAACTTTACAAATGCAAACCATGATGGAGGTATATAAGATTCGACCTGGTCGAACTTACCATCCTGTTACCGGTTTTTATTAATTTGAATACCCAGCACCGAAGGATGAGGTATATAAATTTTGTCATTCCGTTTGAAACACTACGAAATATCCATTTCCGACCCTGTATATATATTCTTGATCGTGGTAAAAATCTAAGACGATCTAGCCATGTCTGTCCGTCTGTCTGTTGAAATCAAGCTACAGTCTTTAAAAATAGAGATATTGAGCTGAAAATTTGCACAGATTCTTTGTTTTTTGTCCATAGGCAGGTTAAGTTCGAAGATGGGCTATATCGAACTATGTCTTGGTATAGCCCCCATATAGACCGATCCGCCCATTTAAGGCCCATAAAAGTCACATTTATTATCCCATTTTGCTGAAATTTGAGATAGTGAGTTATGTTAGACCCGATTTTACCAAAATTTTGGGACAGTGAGTTGTGTTAGGCCCTTCGACATCCTTCTTCAATTTGGCTTAGATCGGTCCATATTTGAATATAGCTGCCATATAGACCAAACTCTCGATTTACGGTCTTAGGCCCATAAATGGTGCATATATTGTCCGATTTTACCAAAATTTTGGGACAGTGAGTTGTGTTAGAGCCTTCGACATCCTTCTTCAATTTGGGACAGATCGGTCCAGATTTGAATATAGCTGCCATTTGGACCGATCTCTCAATTTTAAGTATTGGGCCCATAAAAGGCGCATTTATTATCCGACTTCGCCGAAATATGACACTGTGAGTTGCGTTATTCCCTTCGACATCATTCTCTAATTTGGTTAGGATTGGTCAAGATTTTAATATAGCTGGCATATAGACCGTTCCCTCGATTTAAGGTTTTGGGCTCATAATTGGAGCATTTATTGTCCGATGTCGCCGAAATTTGCCACAGTGAGTTATGGTAGAGCCTTCAACATCATTCTCTAATTTGGTTTAAATCGGCCCAGATTTAGATTTAGCTGCCATATTGACCGATCTCGCGATTTAAGGTTTTGGGCCCATAAAAGGCGCACTTATTGTCCCATGTCGCCGAAATTTGTGACAGTTAATTATGTGAGCACCTTCGACATCCTTCTCCAATTTGGCTCAGATCTCTCGGTTTAAGGTTTTTGGCCCATAAAAGGCGCATTAATTGTCCGATGTCGACGAAATTTGGCACAGTGAGTTGGATTTGGATATAGCTGCCATATTGACCGATCTCACGATTTAAAGTCTTGGCTCCATAAAAGGCACATTTACAATCCGATTTCACTGAAATTAGACACAGTGACTTATGTAAAGCATTTCGACACTCGTGTCCTATATGGTTCAGATCGGTCTATAATTGAATAAAGCTATCAAAAAGACCAATATTTTGTACTACAAAATTAAGCAATGTCTTGTACTTATTAGATGACTCAATGCTTGTGCCGAATTTGGTCCTAATCGGACCATATTTCGATATAGCTGCTATGGGGCATAAATTATGCATTTTCACCGGATTATGACGAAAGGTGGGTGCCATATATAGCCAAGCTGATGGGTATCCAAAGTTCGACCCGGCCGAACTTAACGCCTTATTTTCTTCGTTACTTTTCGATTAATTCGATTTCGTCATTTTGTTTGTAACTTCTCGCAATATTCGTCTGAGACCCCATAAAGTATAAATATTCTTGATCGTCGTGACATTTTATGTCGATCTAGACATGTTTGTCCGTCTGTTCGTCCGTCTGTCCGTCTGTCCGTCCGTCTTTGCATGACGTATTTCATTATGACTTTCAGCAACTGTGCCAAATGAGGTTCAAATCCGTTCATAACCTGATATAAATAGCTGCCATATAAACCGATCTGGGATCTTGATTTCTTGAGCCTCTAGAGGTCGCAATTATTATCCGATTTGTCTGAAATTTTGTACGACGGATCCTTCCATGACCATCAACATACGTATTTATTATGGTCTGAATCGGTCTATAGCCTGATATAGCTCCCATAAAAATCAATCTCTCTATTTTACTTCTTGAGCCCCCAAAGGGCGCAATTCTTATTCGAATTGGCTAACATTTTACACAGGTCTCCAATATGCAATTTAAATGTGGTCCGAATCAGACTATATCTAGATATCGCTCTAGTAGCAGAGCAAATATTTTCTTTTATCCTTTTTTTTTTGCCTAAGAAGTGATGCCGGGAAAAGATATCGACAAATGCAATCTATGGTGGAGGGTATATAAGATTCAGCCCGGCCGAACTTAGCACGCTTTTACTTGTTATTATGTATACTAGGTACTTTGAACCCAAAATAAACTGTTTTTTTTGGATTATTTTGGATTAAAATATGAATATATTCCTACGGTCCCCATTTACTCTCTGAAAACAATATTCCCATGTTTTTGAAATCTCCATTGTCTTAAAGAAAGTATGCCTTGCGTCCGTTTTTCTATGGCCAATTATATCAACCAGTTTCTTACACTCGATTGGTTTATTAATCTGTAAGCATTGCCCTTATTTTCTCTCTCCCTTCACAGGCCCCACTAGTCTACATTCTAACCAAAACTATATTTGTTGTAGCATTTAATGCCTGCGAGCCTTCCAATACAATCATATACAAATGCTCTTCTCATGAAGTGATAATGAAGTTTTGCATTCTCATTACCTTCAAACCTCGTGCCTACCCCCCCAAACGGCACCAGCAGTTACCACCACAAACTCAACACGTTTTGTGCCTCTAGCAAAAAAGAAGTGATTGTGTGTGTTTGTGTTGATATTTTCACATGAGCTTCTCTATCTCCCTCTCACTCTCACTCTATGAGAAGGTATCATGCGTATGTGAGGTGAATCGACAATGTATAATGAACACTGGGAACATTTCAACATTCTTATGCAGAAGGATATTTGTGCTGCATTTACACACGAATGGTTTTAGAAGCAAAAATGCCATTTACAGATGATTTCACATGGAAACGAGTAGGGCAAAGTAGGTTTTTATACAATGGCAAAGATAAGTCGGCGTACTCTTTTGTAAATGGCTAAATTTTAATTAATAATTATAATACTGGTAAACATGGTGGACGGTTCAAACAGCAGTTGAATCTTTTTACAAAATTTGTAAAATAAAAAAAAAATTGAGCGGGATCTATGTAAACTTTTATGTACCACTGTATATGAACGATGTGTTGGATCCTCGGTTCATTGGAGTAGGTGTTTAGCACTGTACTGAGCTTACACTTGAATGGGTGCACAAAGACAGTTGAACTATATGGCATAAATTAGTTTCCTTTGCAGAGGAAATATTTTCCGTATCCATGGTGAGGATTAAAAAGATTTAGCCACAAATTAAATTGAGCCTCAAAAATGGTACATGGTATACACATGCTACCAATGGAAAACTATGAATTATAGTTGAGTTAATGGCATGGGTTTTAGGGGTTTTTTCGTTCTTTTGAATAGCTAAAAAGGTAAGTGACCTTGATGGCCTTGCCAAAAGTCATGGAAATGATTTTGTCATATGAAAATTTGCAACATAGAAGAAACATGAGAAGATGAGTGGTTAAGTTCAAACTATTGGCTTGTACCTATCCCATCTCCTGCTTTAAGCTAATTTTCAGCCAAATCGGACAAAAATTGAAGCTTGTAAGGGCACAAGAAATCAAAGCGGGAGATCGGTTTATGTGGGAGCTATTTAAATCAGGTTATAGAACGATTCGGACCGTACTTGACACAATTGTTTGAAATCATAACGGAACACCGCATGGAAAATTTCACTAAAATCGGGAAAAAAATTCGTGTTGTTAGGGCTCAAGAATAAGTCAAATCAGGAAACTGGTTTGTATGGAGCTATATCAGATTATAGAACGATCCGGGCCATACTCGACATATGCAAAAATTCAGTCAAATCGGACAGAAACTGAAGCTACCAGGGGCTCAAGAAGTAAAATCGGGAGATCGCTTTATATGGGAGCTATTTCAGGTTATATGCCGATTTGAATCGTACATAGCACAGTTGTTTGAAATCATAACGGAACCCTATATGGAAAATTTCAGCCAATCGGAATCGGGGCTCAAGAAGTGAAATTCGGAGATCGGTTTATATGGGAGCTGTATCAGGTTATATACCGATTTCGACCGTTCTTGGCATAGTTGTTTGAAGTCGCAACAGAACACCGCATGCAAAATTTCAGCCAAATCGGATAAAAATTGTGACTTCCAAGGGCTCAAGAAGTCAAATCGAGAGATCGGTTTATATGGGAGCTATATCTGGTGATGGACCGATTTAGACCGTACTTGGCTCGGTTTTTGGAAGTCACATTAGAATACTGGAATGTACTAGAAACGGTTGTTGTAAGTCATAACAGAACAATACGTGCAACATTTCTGCCAAATCAGACAGCAACTGGAGCCTCCAGGGGCTCAAGAAGTCAAATCGGGCGATCGGTTTATATGGGAGCTATATTAGGTTATGAACCGATTTAGACCATACTTGACATAGCTTTTGGAAGTCGTATCAGAATAATATGTTCAAAATTTTAGCCAAATCGGACAAAAATTACGGCTTCTAAGGGCTCAAGAAGTCAATTCGGGAGATTGGTTTCTATGGGAGCTATATCAGGTTATAGACCAATTTGGACCATACTTGGCACAGTTGTTGAAAGTCATAACCGAACACTACATGCAAAATTTCGGTTTATATGGGAGCCACATCTAAATCAGAACCAATATGGCGCATTTTCAATCCCCAACGACCTACATCAATAGTAAGTATCTGCGCAAAATTTTAAGCGGCTAGCTTTACGCTTTCGACCGCTATCGTGATTTCGACAGACATGGCTCAATCGATTCAGAATGTTAAGTCGCTCAAAAATATATATATTTTATGAGGTCCGAGACGAAGTGGCACTTATCTCCTTGGGAGGAGAGAATGTTCTATTTACAGAAAGCGCAAAATACCTGGGTGTTTTGCTGGATATGAAAATGAACTTCAAATCCAATAATTTCGAAAGAGCAAGAAA
>NC_081554.1:172781485-172836485 GCF_963082655.1 Stomoxys calcitrans
TGTACCCCATAATAAAATCCTGGTTGCGTCCCCGATGGCAGCTTTATGTAAATATGGCACTATATGGGCCATATTTGTTTCGGATAACAGGGCCCTGGTATAACTCACCGTTCCAATTTCAGCACAATCCTATAATACATGCTCCCGTAATGGGCTCAAGACCCTGGAACTGGGTCTATTAGACAGCTATACTCAAATACGATCGATTTGGCCCCTTCAAGAACTTAAACTGCGTATTAAAGCAACACGAATCTATGCCAAATTTCAGCTCAATATATCAATTTTTGAAGGCTGTAGAGTGATGACAACAGAGGGACGGACAGGCGGATACGGTCATCATTAAATCGGGGATCAAGAATATGTAAACTTTGTAGGTTGGCAAATGAATATTTCTATGGGTTGCAAACAGAATGGCAAAATTTATATACCCCCAACCTTCGGTGTGGCATATGGCCTTTGTATTGTGCTTATCGAGCACACATTTCCCTCAGCCCAAACCCAAGGAAACTTTTTACGCAAACTACATTCATAGTTGGAAAATGCATCGTTCCACCAATGATAACAAAGAGATACCAATACAACAAGCTCATCTATTGTTCTTAAATAACAAAACTGGTCCACAAAAAGTTCATTTCGCAATGTACAACAATTACCCGGCCAACTACTCGGGACAAAAAAAGTTCAGCCATTGAGGGGGGGAGGACCATGGAAAAACTATAAAACAATAACAAAGTTATCTAAGCAATGCAGTTTTCTTGAAGTAGTATATTGTGGCTCATGTCTTCGCAGAGGACAGGAAACGGAAATAGTGTCATTAGACTAGGCATGCAAATTTATTACGGGCAAGAACTTACCAAAGTGATGTCATTCAGACATACAGCTGTGATAGAAACTTTTAATAAGACAATAACTCAGGGAATTGCTTCGGAAGAGTTAATGATAACAGAAGACAACTAAATGAACATGGGATGAAAGGGTGATAAATAGTAAGGGGAAAGCTAAAAAAACTAGTACAACCGTGCTAAGTTCGGCCGCGTCGAATCTTGGGAACCCACCACCATGGATTCTGCTAAAAATTTATAAAATTAGTTGAAGGGCATTTTCATACCCACCACCTAAGGATGGGGGTATATTCATTTTGTCATTCCGTTTGCAACACATCGAAATATGCATTTCCGACCCTATAAAGTATGATCAGCGTAAAAATCTAAGACGATCTAGACAAGTCCGTCTGTCTGTTGAAATCACGCTACAGTCTTTAAAAAGTGGGATATTGAGCTGAAACTTTGCACAGATTCTTTTTTTGTTCATAAGCAGGTAAAGTTCGAAGATGGGCCATGTCGGACTATATCTTGATATAGCCCCCATATACACCGATCCGCCGATTTAGGGTCTTACGAAATTTGAAACAGACATCCTTCGTTAATTTGGGCCAGATCGATCCAGATTTGGATATAGCTGCCATATAGACCGATCCGACGATTTAGGGTTTTAGGCCCATAAAAGCCACATTTATTATTCGATTTTGCTGAAATTTGGGACAGTGAGTTGTGTTAGGCCCTTCGACATCCTTCGTCTATTTGGGTCAGAACGATCCAGATTTGGATATAGCTGCCATATAGACCGATCCTCCGATTTAGAGTTTTAGGCCCATAAAAGCCATATTTATCATCCAATTTTGCTGAAATTTGGAACAGAGAGTTGTATTAGGCCCTTCGACATCTTTCTTCAATTTGGCTCAGATCGGTCCATATTTGGATATAGCTGCCATATAGACCGATCTCTCGATTTAAGGTTTTTGGGGCCATAAAAGGCGCATTTATTGTCCGATTTCGTCGAAATTTGGGACAGTGAGTTGTGTTATGCCTTTTGACATCCTTCTTCAATTTGGCTCAGATCGGTCCAGATTTGGATATAGCTACCATATAGACCGATCTCCCAGTTTAAGGCTTTGGGCCCATAAAAAGCACATTTAATGTCCGATTTTCCCAAAATTTGGGACAGTGAGTTTTGTTAGGCCCTTCGACATCCTTCCTTAATTTGGACCAGATCGATCCAGATTTGGATATAGCTGCCATATAGACCGATCCGACGATTTATGGTCTTAAGCCCATAAAAGCCACATTTTTTATCCGATTTTGCCGAAATTTGGAACAGTGAGTTGTGTTAGGCCCTTGCAATCTTTCTTCAATTTGGCCCAGATCGGTCCAGATTTTGATATAGCTGCCATTTAGACCGGTCTCTCGATTTAAGGCCCATAAAAGGCGCATTTATTGTCCGATGTCGCCGAAATTTGCGACAGTAAGTTAAAATAAGCCCCTTGACATACTTCTTCAATTTGGCTCAGATCGGTCAGGATTTGGATATAGCTGCCATATAGACCGATCTCTCGACTTCAGATTGTGGGCCCATAAATTGCGCTTTTATTGTCCGAGTTCGCCGAAATTTGGGACAGAGAGTTGTGTAAGGCCCTTCGACATCGTTCTTCAATTTTACTCTGATCGGTCCAGATTTGGATATAGCTGCCATATAGATCGATCTCTCGATTTAAGGTTTTTGGGGCCATAAAAAGCGCATTTATTGTCCGATTTTCAAAAAATTTGGGACAGTGAGTTGTGTTTTGCCTTTTGACATTCTTCTTCAATTAGGCTCAGATCGGTCCATAATTGGATATAGCTGCCATATAGATCGATCTCTCGACTTCAGATTGTGGGCCCATAAATTGCGCATTTATTGTCCGAGTTCGCCGAAATTTGGGACAGAGAGTTGTGTAAGGCCCTTCGACATCCTTCTTCAATTTGGCTCAGATCGGTCCAGAGATCGATATCGTGATTAAAGGTTTTTGGGGCCATAAAAGGCGCATTTATTGTCCGATTTCGCCGAAATCTGGAACAGTGAGTTGTGTTAGGGGCTATTCGACATTTTTCTGCAACTTGGCCCAAAATCGAAACCGATATCTCGATTTAAAGTCTTCTCCCCACAAAAGCAGCATTTATAATCCAATTTCACTGAAATTTGACACAGTGACTTATGTTAGGCTTTTCGACATCCGTGTCGTTTATGGTTCAAATCGGTTTATATTTGGATATAGATCAAATCTTGTTATACACTTATACTTATTAGTATTTGGTCCTAATCGAAACATTTTTCGATATAGCTGCTATGGGGCATAAGGTATGCATTTTTCACCGAATTTTGACGAAAGGTGGTTTACGTATGTAGCCGAGGTTGTTGGTATCCAAAGTTCGGTCCGACCAAACTTTAGCCTTTTTTACTTGTTATATATAAGAAGAAGATGTTAACTGATTGGGACACTATTTGACAGAAAGGGGTACGAATTCACAATGCAGTATATCAAACCAAACAGCAAAAGACTTTTACCAGCATTATCCCGGCACGGGATAGCTGTGAGTACCACAAAGGCTGGATCTTTGAGGTATGATCTGTGTGGTGTTCATTTCTATCACGAGCTTAGATGCGAGCTATCGTCAGCGTCCACAAATTGAGGATAGTGGAAAGCTCCATGCGGAGTAACTACAACCGCAGTCGCGCACAATCAGCAGTATCGAGCGAAGAGTCTCAGTGAGGGACAAATACTGAGTGCCTATGATGCTCGATATGACAAGGCGAGGTATTGGCCACCAATGGTATTGACCGGAATGAGCTTGCTCACCTTCAGAAACGCGACGAGGATCGCCGCCTCCACATGAAAATGTGGCCACTACAACAACAACCAGCATTATGTTTATTTTTTTTTTTTTTTTTTTGTTTTGCTCCTAATGCATGCTCATTAATCACTCTCCCAAACACTTGATATCCGTTTTACATTTCATTTTATTAAATGGCTCCACATCATTTCTTTTACTTGCATAAGCAACTACATCACCAACTTGGCTACAGTCTATTCCCTTTGGCTTTGGCTCACCGAATGGCGTCTAATTGATGACATTTGCAATGCTTGTGTGAATCGCACGCTTTAGTTCTTGCTTCCGTTTGCCATCACCTCGATTTCCGTTTCGCTTGTGTGTTTTTCCATAGCTGCAAAGTAATTTAATGGGCTTGGGTTTGACATTTGAGGCTAGGTGACGTGGGGAGTCCGAACCACAGCTGTCCCCCGAACAACTGGGATACAATGATTGATTCATTTCGAATGACCTTCCTAAACCCGTAGCGGAATGGACGGGCAGATTGCAAGATTCTGTACATGCTGCCTGGGGATGTGTTTAGCAGCACTACAGCACTTTGTGAAGGGTTGCCTTATGTTGTAATTAGAAATCGATTTGAGTTGACATATTTTTTCGTTTTTGTTTGAAATCCATTGCTTTAATTGTTGTTTTGTGGTGGCAAAGGAGTGGAAGTCATTTGTGACATTTGACGTTTTGATTTGTGATTGAGCTTGTTGATATGTGCCAATTAGTTAAAGATGTTCCATTTGAAAGTAATAAAATCCACATTTTTCCCGATTTTGCTGAAATTTCGGACAGTGAGCTGGGTGAGGCCCTTCGACATCCTTTTTCAATTTGGCTCAGATTGTTCCAGATTTGGTTGTAGCTGTCATATAGACCGATCGCTCGATTTAAGGTTTTGGGCCCATAAAAGGCGCATTTATTGTCCAATGTCGCCGACATTTTGGGACAATGTGCTACGGCATTCTGCTGCAATATGGCACAGTTCGGTCGAGATTTGGATATAGCTGTCATATAGACCGATCTTTCGATTTAAGGTTTTGAGCCCATAAAAGGCGCACTAATTGTCCTATGTCACCGAAATTTGGGACAGTGAGTTGTGTTAGGACCTTCGACATTTGTCTGCAGCTTTGCCTAAATCAGTCCAGATTTGGATATATATCGTTGCCCAAAAAGTAATTACGGATTTTTCATATAGTCGGGGTTGACAAATTTTTTCAACGGCTTGTGACTCTGTAGTTGCATTCTTTCTTCTGTCAGCTATCAGCTGTTACTTTTAGCTTGCTTTAGAAAAAAAAGTGCCCGAAATTTTGTTTACATTTGTTTGTTTGGCGTCAAATAATTTTACTTTATTATTTCCGTAAAGGAAAAAACGCGGAACAGGTTGCTAAAAAGTTACGAGATGTGTATGGTGATAAAGCCTTAAAAGGAAGACAGTGTCAAAATTGGTTTCGCAAATTCCGTTCTGGAGATTTTTCACTTCAAGATGAGCCACGTTCAGATCGGCCAAATGATGAAATGATGATGACCAAATCAAAGCATCAATCGAATTGGATCGTCATGTAACTGAGCGTGAGATAGGAGAGAAGTTAAATATACCAAAATCAATCGTTCATTATCACATAAAAAGTCTTGGACTGGTGAAAAGGCTTGACATTTGGGTACCACATGTATTGAAAGAAATTCATTTAACAAACCGAAGAATCAACGCTTGTGATATGCACCTTAAACGCAATGAATTCGATCCGTTTTTAAAACGAATCATAACTGGAGATGAAAAATGGATTGTTCACAACAACGTTAGTCGAAAACGAGCATGGTCCAAGCATGGTGAACCAGCTCAAACCACTTCAAAGGCTGATATCCACCAAAAGAAGGTTATGCTGTCTGTTTGGTGGAATTGGAAGGGTGTGGTATATTTTTTGGAGCTGCTTCCAAGGAACCAAACGATTAATTCGGATGTTTATTGTCAACAATTGGATAAATTGAATACAGCCATCAAGGAGAAGCGACCAGAATTGGTCAATCGTAAAGGTGTCATATTCCACCAGGACAACGCTAGACCGCACACATCTTTGGTCACTCGCCAAAAACTGAGTGAGCTTGGCTGGGATTTGATTTTGATTTGATGCATCCACCATATAGCCCTGACCTTGCACCATCAGACTACCATTTATTTCGATCTTTGCAGAACTCCTGAAATGGCAAAACTTCCGGCAATGAAGAGGCTATAAAATCGCTCTTCAGTTCAGTTTTTTGCAGATAAAGGCCAGAAGCTCTATGAGCGTGGAATACTACAATAAATTTGCCAGGAAGATGGCAAAAGGTTATCAAACAAAATGGTAATTATATATTTGATTAAAATTCATTCTAAGTTTTACTAAAAATGTATTTACTTTCTTTTAAAAAATCCGCAATTACTTATTGGGCAAACCATAGCTGCCATATAGACTGATCTCTCGATTTAAGGCCCATAAAAGGCGCATTTATTATCCGATTTCGCCAAAATATGGCACAGTGAGTTGTGTGAGGCCGTTTGACATCTTTCTTCAATTTGGCCCAGATCGGTTCAGATTTGGATATAGCTGCCATATAGACCGATCTCTCGATTTAAGGTTTTGGGGCCACAAAAGGAGCATTAATTGTCCGATGTCGCCGAAATTTGGTACAGTGAGTTGTGTTAGGCCCTTCGAAAGCTTTCTTCAATTTGATTCACATCGGTCCAGATTTGGATATAGCTGCCATATGGACCGATATCTCGATTTAAAGTATTGGCTCTATAAAAAAGGCGCATTTATAATCCGATTTCGCTGAAATTTGACACTGTGACTTATGTTAGGCTTTTCGACATCCGTGTCGTATATGGTTCAGATAGATAGATTTGGTAGAAAAAGACCAATATTTTGTTATACACAATTGTACAATGAGTTGCACTTATTAGTGTTTGGTCGAAATCGTAACATATTTCGATATAATTGCTATGGGCCATAAGGTATGCATTTTTCAACGGATTTTGGCGAAAGGTGGTTTACATATATACCTGAGGTGGTGGGTATCCAAAGTTCGGCCCGGCCGAACTTAACGCCTTTTTACTTGTTTTTTTTTTTTTTTTTTTTTTGTGGGTACAGTCGAATCCGCATTAGCGTAACACGCTTTACTGAAAAATATCGGATAACTGAAAACGACACAAATCCCCGCACTAATTTTTACCTCATCTAGTCTTATTCACTTCGCTTTAGTGAAACATCTGTTTACTGAAAATATCGATCGCATTACTGAAAAACAAAAGTGCATCCAAATCTACGTTTTGCATGAAACCTACTTTGCTTTAGTGAAAAAAAATACAATCTTAATTTTTTAGAAATCGATACATAATTTTAGGCTGAAGAAATTTTGCATGTTTGTCCGTTAAAAAATGAATTGACACAATACATATACAGAAATTCTGAATAAACATCTTACAACAAAACATATACAATGTGTATGCCTTTGTATTGTGTGTTTGTATATATTAAGTTATATTAGTTGGTTTTGAAATGCGAACAGATGCAGACGTAATTAATGTGTGTCCTATGTTTTTGGCATAAAGCTTACTGCAGATATAAAAACGGAATAAATAAAATGTCTGGAACAAAGGTTGAAATAGGAAACAAGTTTAATTATTTACCACAAATTTATTTATTTTATTATTATTATTGTATATTTTAAAAGAGAAACATCTTCAAAATACACATGCCTGACTATGAAAAAGAAACGTGAAATTATTGAGAAAATTAAAACAGGAGTGCCGAGAAAGATCATTTACGAACAGTTTGATTGTAGCGCAGCCATGGTTTGCAGAATTTTAAAAAATGAGAAAACAATTTCGAGCATTGCCACAAAAAATGAGAACATTCTTATGAATCGCATTAAAGGAGGTTCGAATAATCAAGTGGAAGATGCTTTACATCTCTGGTTTACAAATATGAGGTCAAAGGAAGCAACAATATCAGGGCCTATTATTATGCAAAAGGCGAAAGACTTGGCTCATATTATGAATATAGATTTTGTACCAACTATAGGGTGGCTAGAGCGTTGGAAGAAAAGAGAAAACATTCACTTTAAAAAGCTGCATGGAGAAAAAAAGTCAGCGAATACTGTTGCAGCAAGTGAATGGATTAAGAACATATTGCCCGAGTACTCGGACTATAAAGCTCTACCAGGTGGAACTTTAGCAAACAGGTCCGATCAGCGATCAGGCAGCAAAATTTCGAAAGACCGAATCACACTTATATTTATAACAAACTCTACGGGAAGTGATAAATACGTCTTCAGTGTTGGTAAATCTTCAAACCCTAGATGCTTTAAAGGAAAGAACTTGCCTGTAAATTATTCTGCCAATAAGAAAGCTTGGATGACAAGTATTTTATGGACAGAAATTATCAAAGAAATTGACTTAAAGTTTCAGTAAAAAAAAAAAACTTTATTTTGTTTATTCACAATGCTGACTGTCACAAAATATCCGATGACGTTACATTAAAAAACATAAGAATTGAATATTTACCTCCAAACACCACGTCAATTATTGAACCATTGGACCAAGGCATAATAAGGTCATTCAAGTGCTTCTATAGAAAGCTTATTATTTCGAAGCAACTTTTACATCTTGATGTTCTGGGACATTAGAAAATGAGATAGAAAACTTTATTGAAATAGAGAAGGATTTGGAGTATTGCGAGGATTTGACTGAAGAAGAAATAGGTGAACAAGTAATTGGTCGTGAAGCTGTTATAGAAAATGAAGAAATTGAAATGGATGAGGCTTTTCCGAAACTAACTGTTCCAGAGGCGTATTAGTTAATATGCCAATTGAAAGATTTTTTTTCGGATAATTTTGAAGCACATAACTTGCTTAATGAGCCTGAAAATGAAATAGCCCATGCAAATTAAAAAAAAATGACTCAAAGTCAAATTAAAGATTATTTTAAAGGACATAATGTTTGATTTGTAATATTAACTGTATTGTGAGACTGAATTTTTATCTATATATATTTTATAAATATATTGGATAACTGAAACAAAATATGGATTTTTTTTAGTTCCAGTAAAGCGGAGTCTACTGTACACCCTAATATGTAGGTAAATAAATGAGTTGTACACAAGAAAATAGTGGTTTTCTCCTACGGCCCTACAATAAGGAAAGTACGATGGAAATACTTCTATGAAAAGATTTAGGGCTTCGTGGAAAGGTCTTTTGTTTGGCTGGTCCTTCGCCTAAAACATTCATTATGCCTCAATCAGGCATAAATAGCCACCAAGATGTGTTGAAGCTCAAAACCTAAATGGCTATTTGAACAGAGAGGATAGGCATAAACCTTTTTGGATTAATGCCTGACAAAAACCAAATAGATAGAGCGATCTTGTCAGGTAAATGCAGGCAAAGGTCATAATTATCGATGAAATTTCCAATTCAACTATTCGTATACCTGTCAAGACGACGCATACATACGAGTTTGTATGTAAGTATCTATTATAATGCCATTTATGTATGTAGGTAGATAAGCGAATCATTTGATCTTTAGGCCACAACTACGGCTGTTACTAAAGGCCATGCCGTTATAAATAGAGAAGATGTTCCCCCAGATGTTCAGTTAGTTAACACCACAGAAATGGACACAATCAACATGGAATTGAAAGCAGTGCTTGGCGAAATGCTGCGAGAGTTGCAACAAGAAAACTCACAAAAATTAGAGGAAATTTCAAAACATGTGAATCAAAGAATGAACACCTTTGACAAATTTATGTGTAAACTAGAAAAACAAGTCGTCACTGGTTCCAAGAGATGGACCCAGCTGGAAAAAAGAATCGATAATGCATTGGGAAAAATGCAAAAAGAATGCAGAAAAGTGTTGCCACCAGTCAGTGCTCATATTAAACCTCCATCATTTGATGGAACGACTATATCTTTTGAAGCTTTTAAATTACAATTTGAAATTGTGGCTGCCAAAAATGAATGGAGCAATAGGGAGAAGGCATCTGAATTGTTATTGGCTCTAAAGGGCAAAGCCACGGAGATACTTCACACTATGTCCTCAGACGAAAGAGACAACTACAAGAAATTGGTAGCTGCGTTGCAGCGCAAATATGGAGAAAATCCCCTGGCTATACTCAATCTTAAACAGGATAATTTGAAGCAGAGAGTTCAACAAGCAAATGCATCATTGCTGGAATTTGCAGCAGTGCTAGATAGTGATGGCAACTGGAACTGTGCACAGTACCCATCTGTGAGCGAGCAAATGAAGTCTCAATTATTTGTGAATGGCCTAAAGGATCCTCCGCTAAGATTGGGCATGATGGCAGCCCCCAAAACTTCATTTTCTGAAACTGTTGCATTTGCACTGGCCATGGAATCTATTAAAGCTGTAGGCGAATCCGCAGGCATGGCGACATTGCCCCCCCCCCCCCCCCCCCCAGTGAGACTAAAACTGATTCCTTAAGATCAAATGTGGAGAAGCTAACGGAAAGTATTGACCATCTGAGATCAGAATTTACCGAACATTTGGAGCAATTGTGCCTCAGTGTTAATGAAAAAAATTCCTGGCAATTGAATGTTCAGAAATTGAGGGAAGATATCGAACAACTGAAGTCAGAATTTGTGAAAATTTCATTCAGTGACAGTGAAAAAGATCCGTTGTGTTTGAGTGCCAAGAAAGAAGAACACATTGGCCAACTAAGATCAGAACTCTGCTCATATGCAAAGCAAGTTTCCTCCTATATGATTGAAAAAGATTGTTGGAAATCGTACACGGAGAAGTTGAAAGAAGATATAGCCCAACTTAGATCTGAAATTTCCTCATATACTGCAAAATTGTCCTCCGGTATTTTCAAAGTTAAGGCACCGGAACCAACATACATTGATTATGGTCACACTAACAACTGCCACGAATGGGAGTTCGAAAACGACAGCATGTACTCTGTCCAAGAGATTTTGAGAACTATTAACAAAATCTATAGAATCACTGATTCATTCTCAACAAATTGTAACACTTCCACTTGCTTCCGAAGTGACAGTACCATTTTTAGGATCCAATTACATTAAAACATACCAAATACTCCTAAATGAAATCCCTATATGATGGAATTCATGTATTTAGCACATGTCGTCATATCAAAAATATAAAAAAAAACTATCTCATGGGACTCTGTTATGTAACGAAGCTAATCCCTACACGCATCAATCATACTGTACTAGCTGAACCGGGCCCGCTCCGCTGCACCTTCTCTTGCAACATCTTTTTATATATAACAAGTAAAATGGCGTTAAGTTCAGCCGGGCCGAACTTTGGATACCCACCACCTCGGGTGTATATGTAAATCACCTTTCATCAAAATCCGGTGAAAATTCCATACCTTATTTCCCATTGCAGTTATATCGAAATATGTTCCGATTTGGACCAAATACTAGTAAATAGAAGTCATTGTTCAATATCGTATAACAAAATATTGGTCCGATCTGAACCATATACGACACAGATGTCGAAAAACCTAACATAAGTCACTGTGTCAAATTTCAGTCAAATCGAATTATAAATGCGCCTTTCATGGACCCAAAACCTTAAATCGAGATTTCGGTCTATATGGCAGCTATATCCAAATCTGAACCGATCAGGGTCAAATTGAAGAAAAATGTCGAGGGACCTAAGACAACTCACTGTCTCAAATTTCAGCAAAATCGGATAATAAATGTGGCTTTTATGGGCCTAAGACCCAAAATCGGAGGATCGGTCTACAAGGCAGCTATATCCAAATCTGAACCGATCAGGGTCAAATTAACGAATGATGTCGAAGTGCCAAACACAACACACTGTTCTATATTTCAGCAAAATCGGATAATAAATGTGACTTTTATGGGCCTAAGACCCTTAATCGAAGGATCGGTCTACATGGCAGCTATATCCAAATCTGGACCGATCTTGGCCAAATTGACGAAGGATGTCGAGGGGCCTAGCACAACTCACTGTCCCAAATTTCAGCAAAGTCGAATAATAAATGTGGCTTTTATGGGCCAAAGACCCTAAATCGAAGGATCGGTCTGTATGGCAGCTATATCCAAATCTGGAACGATCTGAACCATATACGACACAGATGTCGAAGAGCCTAACATAAGTCACTGTCCAAAATTTCAGCAAAATCGGATAATAAATGTGGCTTTTATGGGCCTAAGACTCTAAATCGGAGGATCGGTCTATTTGGCAGCTATATCCAAATCTGGACCGATCTGGGCCAAATTGACAAAGTATGTCGAGGGGCCTAACGCAACTCACTGTCTCAAATTTCAGCAAAATCGTATAATAAATGAGGCTTTTATGGACCTAAGACCCTAAATCGGTGGATCGGTCTATATGGCAGCTATATCCAAATCTGGAACGATCTGAGCCAAATTGACGAAGGATGTCGAAGGGCCTAACGCAACTCACTGTCTTAAATTTCAGCAAAATCGGATAATAAATGTGGCTATTTAGGGCCTAAGACCCTAAATCGTCCAATCGGTCAATATGGGGGCTATATCATGATATAGTCCGATATAGCCCATCTTCGAACTTAACCTGCAACAAAAAAAAAGAACATGTGCAAAATTTTAACTAAATATCTCTATTTTTAAAGACTGTAGCGTGATTTCAACAGACAGACGGACGGACATGTCTAGATCGTCTTAGATTTTTACGCTATATCGGACTATATCTTGATATAGCCCCCATATAGGCCGATCGACTGATTTAGGGTCTTAGGCCCATAAAAGCCACATTTATTATCCGATTTTGTTGAAATTTAAGACAGTGAGTTGTGTAAGGCCCTTCGACATCGTTCGTCAATATGGCTCAGATCAGTTCAGATTTGGATATAGCCATATAGACCGATCCTCCGATTTAGTGTCGTAGGCCCATAAAAGCCACATTTATTATCCGATTTTGCTGAAATTTGGGACACTGAGTTGGGCTAGGCCCTTCGACAGCCTTCGTCAATTTGGCCCAGATTGGTCCAGATTTGGATATAGCTGCCATATAGACCGATCCTTCGATTTAGGGTCTTAGGCCCATAAAAGCCACATTTATTATCCGATTTTGCTGAAATTTGGGACAGTGACTTATGTTAGGCTTTTCGACATCTGTGTCGTATATGGTTCAGATCGGTTTAGTTTTAGATATAGCTACTAAAGAGACCAATATTTTGTTATACACAATTTAACAATGACTTGTACTTATTAGTATTTGGTCCGAATCGGAACATATTTCGATATAACTGCTATGGGTCATAAGGTATGCAATTTCCACCGGATTTTGATGGAAGGTGGTTTACATATATAACCGAGGTGGTGGGTATCCAAAGTTCGGCCCGGCCGAACTTAACGCCATTTTACTTGTTTATGTCATATTCGTAATCTTCTCTACCGAATACCTTTCATAAGAGTCCCATATTGATATGTACGTCCAATATGTCGGTTTGCGGAATATTTGGGGTTGAATTGACAATCGGGTTTCTTGCACCCAACCATATTCGTATTCTGCTCCCCAAGACCTTTCATTTGATACCCATATTGTCTCGTTCGGTCAACCTAGATTTTGGTCGGTGTTTTTGGGGTAACGGGGGAGGGTCCGTCCCCTTCCAATATCAACAAATTATATAGCCCATACCTACTTCCTGACCATATTCGTAATTTACTTTGTATTGTCGTGAGCGACAGCTATATGATCACTCTTCGAGTGATCACCACCACCACCAGTTGGGCTTAGTCTGCCGTCGTGGGTGGACAGCCTCTGTAAGTAGGCGACAGTTTTGGTGACTGCCCCACTAACGCAACCTTAACCTACCTTAAGTAGTGTAGGTACCCAGACACTCGCAGGCAAAGGGATGCCACTCGTTCCCAATGACCATTGATCCCAGGCATCATAGTTGTAGTTTATAGGGAATATACTGGTGTGATATAGCCATAGATGCAAGACATTGGAATTACATTAATTTGAATCCACAATTTCCCATCAACAGAACCTTCCATTTTGGAGAAGAAAATACCATTCTGGACCTCAAGTGAACTGGTCGATTGGCGGCTGCTGTGTTTTCTTGTAACTTATCTGATCTCTTTAAAAGTTTTTCGCTGTATTCAATGTATAAGTTAATTTTAAACCTGAAATAAATAAAATTGTTAAATATGCTTATGAAACTACATTTGTTTTAAAACCTTGGAATCCGCTAAGCTTACACTGGCAAAGGTTAGTATTGTTACGTTAGGTGGGATTGTTAGTGGGCCATATCCATCCATGTTTCAATATAACTCCCATATAAAACGTTCTAACGATCACACATCTCGAGCATCTAGAGAGGGCAATTGTTATGCGACTCCACAGATGTGCCAAGTATGATCCGAATAGGTACAACTCCCTTTATCGGGAGATCGGTCTATATAACAGCTATATCTAAATAAAGTTTTTTGACCGATTTAGGTCGTATTTGGCACAGTTGCTGGAAGTCATACCAGAACAATATGTGCAACATTTCCGACAAATCGGATGCAAATTTAAGCTTACAGTGGCTCAAGAAATCAAATCGGGAGATCGGCTTATGTGGGAGCTATATCAGGTTCTTTACCGATTTTAACCGTACTCGGCACAGTTGTTGAATGTCATAATAGAACACCAGATGCAAAACTTTAGCAAAATCGGATGAAAATTGTGGCCTACAGTGGCTCAAGAAAGATCGGTTTAGAGTCTTTGGTAAAAAAACCTGATATAGCTCCCATATAAGCCGATCTCCCGATTTGTCTGAAATTTTGCACATATTGTTCTGGTATGACTTCCAGCAACTGTGCCAACTACGACCTAAATAGGTCAAGAACCTGATATAGCTCCCATATAAACCGATCTTTAGATTTGACTTCTTGAGCCACTGTAGGCCTCAATTTTCATTCGATTTGGTTTTGCATGTGGAAAATTTCAGAAAAATCGGACGAATATTACGGCTTCCAGGGGCTCAAGAAGTCAAATCGGGAGATGGGTTTATATGGGAACTATATCAGATTATAGACCTATTTTGACTGTACTAAGCATAGTTGTTGAAAATCATAACAAAATACCAGTTGCAAAATTTAAGCCAAATTGGACAAAACTTGCGGCTTGTAAGTGCTCAAGAAGTCAAATCGTGAGATCGGTTTATATGGGAGCTATATCTAAAGCTGAACCGATATGGCCCATTTGGAATCCCCAACGTCATACATCAATATTAAGTATCTGGGCAAAATTTCAGGTGTCTAGCTTTACGCGTTCGACCGCTATCGTGATTTCGACAGACGGACGGACTGGATGCGGAATGCCTAGATTAGTATTCCCCCATCCTATGATGGTGGGTATAAAATCTGATATGTAAATTTACCCCTGAACATTATATTAAGGAACAGGGTCAAAATTTTCTCGCATATCAATGGGTGCTGTCCGATTCAAGTTTTTGCTCAATGATAAAGGGCCTGCTTTTTACAGCCGAGGCCGAACGACGTGTCGCAGTGTGACCAATCTTTGGGAGAATTTTCACTATCGAATGTCGCCAGCATTCGAAGGGGATAAACACCGTTGAAAAGTTTTCAGATTTTCCTCAGGATTCGAAGCCAACGGCGGGAATGCTAATCTCTGCGCAATTGTGGACTCTTGAAATGGGATACGTACAACTCCCGTACAAACTGATCTCCCGATTTTAGTCATTGAGCCCCTGGAGGGAGTAATTCTTAACCGATTTGGCTGAAATTTTGCACAGTGACTTTTTCTATGACCTCCAATGTCCAAGCCAAAAATGGCTAAAATCGGTTCATAACCTGATAAAGCTCCAATAGCACATCAATTCTTATTCATTTTCCTTTGTTTGCCTATAAAGAGAAATCGAGCAAAGAACTTAACAACTGCGATCCATGGCGAAGGCACGCAGTTTATACCCAAGACCATAGAATGGGATTATACTAATCTAGTCATTCCGCTCGTTACATCTCTAAGTATTCGTCTAAGACCCCAATAAAATATATGTATTCCGGATCGTCTAGAAGTTCTAAGTTGATCTAGCCATGTCTGTCCGTCCGTCTGTTAAAATGAAGCTAGTGGTCGAAGGTGTAAAGCTAGCCGCTTGAAATTTTGCACAGATAGTTAATATTGATGTAGGTCATTCAAGATTGCACATGGGCAATATCGGCAAAAAATTGGATATAGCTCCCATATAAACCGATCTCCCGATTTGACTTCTTGAGCCCTCACAAGCCGCAATTATTGTCCGAATTGGCTGAAATTTTGCAAATGGTATGCTGCTACGATATCCAATAACTCTGCTTAGTACAGTCAAAATCGATCTAAATATAACCTGATATAGCTCCCATATAAACCGAACTCTCGATTTGACTTCCTGAGCCCTCCCCCTTACCCTAATTCTCAGAAACGCCAGATCTCGGAGATGGGTGGTGCGATTTAAGCCAAATTTTTTGTGTTCTCATAAGTACCCTAAAAATGAAAATTTGGTATCCAAATTTCGGATGGGGTACCTAGGGGGGCTGCCCCACCCTAAAACCTACCAAACACATTTCAAGACCAATCACGACAATATGGGACTCAAATGAAAGGTATTTTGGATCAGAAAACATATCTGATATCCAATTCTTGGATCAAGTGCTAGGGGGATCACCCCAACCCCCAACACACCCCCAAAATGGACATATTTACCGACCATGGCAATATGGGACTCAAATGAAAGGTATTTGCGAGTAGAATACGAATCTGATATCCAAATGTGGGATCACGTTTCCGGGGGTCCCCTTCTTTCCCAAAACACCCCCCAAACAGGACTTAAGTACTGACCGTGGGAATATGGGACTAAAATAAAAGGTATTTTAATGTAGAATACGAATCTGATATCCAAATATGGGACCAAGTGTTTGGGGGCCGCTTTTCCCCAAAAACATCCTCCAAAGGGGACAAATTTACGACCATAGCAATATGGGGAGTAAAGCACGAATTTGATATCAATATTCGGGAAAAGTGTCTATGGGGCCACCCCACCCCCACAACACCACCCAAATAGTAAGTATTTTCTGACTATTGCAATATAAAGCTCTTATAAGAGGGTTTTTAGAGTAGAACACGAATCCGATATACATTTTCAAGGCCAACTCACTGAGTGGCCGCCCATCCCCCAAAAATTTTTCACAAAAACTTTCTATTAGTGTAGATCGGTTGAGATTGTAAATGGGCCAAATCGGTTCATGTTCTGATATAGCTGCCATATAAACCGATCTTGGGTCTTGACTTCTTCAGCTTTTAGAGGGCGCAATTCTTCTCCAATTTGGCTGTAATTTTGCACGTGGTGTTTTGGTATCACTTCCAACAACTGAGCTAAGTATGGCGCAAATCGGTGCATAACCTGATATAGCTGCCATACAAACCGACCTTGGATGTTAACTTCTTAAGCCTCTAGTGGCCGCAATTCTTTTTCGATTTTGCTGAAATTTTGTACAACGGCTTTGCCCATGACCTTAAACATGCATGTTCAATATGGACTTAATCGATTTATAACCTGATACAGCTCCCATATATACCGATCTTCCGGCCCTCCTAAAGGGCGCAATTCTTATTCGATTTGGCTGAAATTTTACCCAATGACTACTATGGTCTCTTATATTCAATTCAATTATGGTCCGAATAGGACTATAGCTTGTTATAGCTCTTTCTTTTATCCTTTGTTTGCCCATAAAGAGATACGGGGAAACAACTCGACAAGTGCGATCCATGATGGAGGGTAAATAAGATTCGGCCCGGCCGAACTTAGCACGCTTTTACTTGTTTTTTTTCTTTCATAAGTACCCCTCTTTAAAGTTTGTGTTTCGTCTCCTTTTTACCGATTTCTTGTTAATAAAAATTCTTTATTTCATTTCACTTCACTGGCAAATTTCATTTACCCCATATACCTGTGATGACCTTAAGGCAAGGCTGATTAATGGATCACCGTTTCACAGCTGCAATGCAACGCAATCCATTCACACACACACACACACACACACATTTTACATGAGCTTACCGAAGTAGAATGCAGGAGGAAATAACCAATCCAATATGTTGACCTTTATGGTAGTAGCCAAACGTGTATAATTTAATTCTCTGAAGATTACAATGGTACGAAAAAGGATTATGATGTACAAGTGGAGGATTTGGTGTATTAACAAGAACCACTACCACCGGAGGAAAAATATCATATGACACTAAGAGTATGTCTCTGGATTTTTAAATCTGTCCACTTAAAGTTTTTTTTTTTTTAGTTTTAAATATTTTTTGGCGAGGGATTGGGTTGGGTTAGCTTAGAGTGGCAGTCAAGTTTTCTAAAGTATCATATGGACTGGGAATTGAACCCACAACTCCCGCAATGGCAATCCGATCATGTTACCAATTCAGCTACCGCTGGGTTTTAACTATGCCATTTAGCATAACTAGGTTAGGTTAAATGGGTCGCCCACCAAAGGTGAGTATTCTCGGGGGCCAGTTTGGTCCCCTAGAGAGGGAGAGAAAGGGAAGAAAAAGGAAAATGTGAGACCTCGTACTAGAGGTTATACACGAATAAAAAGAACAAGTAAAAAGGCGTTAAGTTCGGCCGGGACGAACTTTGGATACCCACCACCTCGTCTATATATGTAACCACCTTTCGTCAATGTCCGGTGAAAAATGCATACCTCGTGCCCCTTAGCAGCTACAATATATCAAAATATGATTTGGACCAAATACCAATAAGTACAAGTCATTGTTCAATTGTGGGTAACAAAATATTGGTCTTTTTGGGAGCTGTAGCTATATATGACAGCTATATCCAAATCTGGACCGTTCTTGGCCAAATTGAAGACGGATATCGAAGGGACTCACACAACTCATTGTCCCAAATTTCAGCAAAATCGGATAATAAATGGGGCTTTTATGGGCCTAAGAACCTAAATCGGCGGATCGGTCTATATGGCAGCTTTATTCAAATCTGAACCGATCTGTGCCATATTGCAAAAGTATATTGAGGGGCTTAACTTAGCTCACTGTCCCAAATTTCGGAACCATCGTACAATAAATGCCCCTTTTATGGGCACAAATCCTTAAATCGAGAGATCGGTCTATTTGGCAGCTATATCCAAATCTAGACCGATCTGGGCCAAAGGAAAGAAAGATGTCGAAGGGTCTAACACAGCTCACTGTCCCAAATTTCAGCAAAATCGGATAATAAATGGGGCTTTTATGGGCCTAAGACCCTAAATCGGCGAATCGGTCTATATGACAGCTATATCCAAATCTGAACCGATCTGTGCCATATTGCAAAAGTATATTGAGGGGCTTAACTTAGCTCACTGTCTCAAATTTCGGAACCATCGTACAATAAATGCCCCTTTTATGGGCCAAAAACCTTAAATCGAGAGATCGGTCTATTTGGCAGCTATATCCAAATCTGGACCGATCTGGGCCAAATTAAAGAAAGTTGTCGAAGGGCCTAACACAACTCACTGTCTCGAATTTCAGCAAACTCGGATAATAAATATGGTTTTTATGGGCCTAAGACCCTAAATCGGCGGATCGGTCTATATGGCAGCTATATCCAAATCTGAACCGATCAAAGCCAAAATAAACAAGAATATCGAAGGGTCTAACGCAACTCACTGTCCCAAATTTCAGCAAAATCGGATATTAAATATGGCTTTTATGAGCCTAAGACCCTAAATCGCCGTATCGGTCTATATGGGGGCTATATCAAGATATAGTCCGATATAGCCCATCTACGAACTTATCCTGCTTATGGACAAAGAAAAAAAGAATCTGTGCAAAGTTTCAACTCAATATCTCTATTTTTAAAGACTTTAGCGTGATTTCAACAGACGGACGGACGGACATGGCTAGATTGTCTTAGATTTTTACGCTTTTACGCTGATCAAGAATATATATACTTTATAGGGTCGGAAATTGATATTTCGATGTGTTTCAAACGAAATGACAAAATGAATATACCCCCATCCTTAGGTGGTGGGTATAAAAAGACAAAAGTCGGGAGGAGTAAAGAAAACCCGAGCGAAAGGTGAAGAACCGCCCTTCGCTAGGCAAGCACGGACCTACCTACGACGGAGACTGTGTCACCCCCCCCCCCCCCCCCCCACTTCGGAACCACCCTGTTTCCTCAACAATTCTCAGGAGAGATACCAGAGGTACGTTCGCAAGTTCACCCTGCTCATCACAGAAGAAGAAGAGCCTACGTCTCTGCAGACCCGGACACGAACAAAGCAAATGCTCAATAGTCTCCTAGCAAATCAGCAACTCATACAGAAGTCATTGTGCGGTAACCCCATGCGCGCCGTCACTATGGACAATGGCACAGGTTATGACCCCATGTCAAAGTACTCATCGACCTCTTATCGAACACCAGCATTTCCCTTGTCCTACTCCGGTCGATGACCGGCCATAGCGCCTTCGCAGTTCCCCAACTCGCCACCGACGCCGCCCTGACCATCCCCTCTATTGTGTTCAGTAGCTCGACAAATGGCACGTAGGCAAGACCGATGACTGGTCCGCCCGGCGCAGACGAACCCTTCCTGGCGCACTCGTCCAGCCTCTCATTCCCTGGAATCGCCTCATGCCCAGGAACCCATCCCAGCGTTACATCGTACATATGTGCCCGCCACGCATCTCGACTTCACCATTCTCGACCCCAAGGCCTAGATCGTCGCCATACTGTCCACATTAATTCTGAGTTTCGAGGGCGGTAGGGCCCTTGCCAGAATTTCTCTTGCGGCTACTGCAATGGCACAGACCTCTGCCTGAAGGATCGTACACTCGTACGGCAGTCTCAGAGACATATTGAGCTTGAGTATTCAGTGTATCAGAGTAGACCCCCAATCCAGTCCCTGACACCATCCTGGAGCCATCTGTGTAGATCTAGGTCTCATTCTCCTCAAGTACACCATCCGCCCTCCATTCGTCATAACTAACTGAATTAAATTTTGGGACCGTAAAACCTGTAGTTTTTATACGACCACTTCTGAGTTAATCAAAAATCGAGGTAGTTAGACTTTTCTCTCTTAATTTCCTTATTTACTTCTACAAATTATTTAGACCTCATGATATATTTCTGGGGTTTTTTTTCAAAGTTCCTTTTTTCATTTGTATCCATAATACCCATAATACCTCTCTTTTTCCATGTTACCCCTTGACTTAATCAAATATTTGTTTATTTTTATACCCACCACCGTAGGATAGGGGGTATATTCATTTAGTCATTCCGTTTGTAACACATCGAAATGTCAATTTCCGACCCTACAAAGTATATATATTTCGGATCGTGGTAAAATTCTAAGACGATTTTACGATGTCCGTGCATCCGTCCGTCTATCCGACTGTCCGTCTCTTGTAATTACTCTAGAGCCTTCAAAAATTGAGATATTGAGCTGAAATTTGGCACAGATACGTCTTTTTGATGCACGTTGGTTAAGTTCTTGAACGGGCCAAATCGGACCCTATTTGTATATGGCTACCATATAGACCGATCTCCCGATAAAGGGTCTAAAGACCATAAAAGCTTTACTTTTTATCCGATTTAGGTAAAATTTGCAAAAGTGTATTATTTTTAGCCTCCCGACATCTGACCCAAATATGGTTTAGATCGGACTATATTTCGATATAGCTGCCATATAGACCGATCCCCCGATAAGGGGTCTGAAGGCCATAAAAGCTTTATATTTTAACCGATTTCGCTGAAATTTGCAACAGTGAGTTATTTTAAGCCTCCCGACATCTGACCTAATTATGGATTAGATCGGTCCATATTTGGATATATCTGCCTTATAGACCCATCTGCCGATATAGGATCTGGAGCCCAAAAAAGATCTATTTATTGCCCGATTTCGTTGAAATTTGAAAAAGTGGGCTATTTTAAGCCTCCCGACATCTAACCTAAATATGGATCAGTTCGTAGTATATTTAGATATAGCTGCCATATAGACCAATCTGCCGAAAAAGGGTCTGGAGCTCAAAAAAGCTCTATTTATTGCCCGATTTCGTTGAAATTTGAAACAGTGGGTTATTTTAAGCCTCCCGATATCTGACCTAAATATGGATCAGATCGGAGTATATTTAGATATAGCTGCCATATAGACCGATCTGCCGATAAAGGGTCTGGAGCTCAAAAAAGCTTTATTTATTACCCGATTTCGTTGAAATTTGAAAAAGTGGGCTATTTTAAGCCTCCCGACATCTAACCTAAATATGGATCAGATCGGAGTATATTTAGATATAGCTGCCATATAGACCAATCTGCCGATAAAGGGTCTGGAGCTCAAAAAAGCTCTATTTATTACCCGATTTCGTTGAAATTTGAAACAGTGGGTTATTTTAAGCCTCCCAATATCTGACCTAAATATGGATCAGATCGGAGTATATTTAGATATAGCTGCCATATAGACCGATCTGCCGATAAAGGGTCTGGAGCTCAAAAAAGCTTTATTTATTATCCGATTTCGTTGAAATTTGAAACAGTGGGTTATTTGAAGCCTCCCGACATATGACCAAAATAAGGATCAGATCGGAGTATATTTATATATAACCGCCATATAGACCGATCTCCAGATAAAGGGTCTGAAGGCCATAAAATCTTTATTTATTACCCGATTTCGCTGAAATTTTAAACAGTGAGTTAGTTTAAGCTTCCCCTCATCTGACATAAATATGGCTCAGATCGGACTATAATTAGATATAGCTACCATATAGACCGATCTCCCGATAAAGGGTCTAAAGGCCATAAAATCTTTATTTATTACCCGATTTTGCTGAAATTTAAAACAGTGGGTAGTGGGTAGCCTCCCGACATCTGACCCAAATATGGTTCAGATCGGACTATATTAAGATATAGCTGCCATATAGACCGATCTCACGACAAAAGTTCTGGAGCCCATAAAGCTTTATTTATTACCCGATTTCGTTGAAATTTTAAACAGTGGGTTATTTGAAGCCTCCCGACATCTGACCTAAATATGGTTCAGATCAGACTATATTAAGATATAGCTTCCATATAGACCGATCTCCCGATAAAAGTTCTGGAGCCCATAAAAGCTTTATTTTTTAACCGATTTCGCTGAAATTTCCAACAGTGAGTTAATCCTCCCGACATCTGACCTAAATATGGATTAGATCGGTCCATATTTCGATATAGCTGCCATATAGACCCATCTGGCGATATATTGGGTTGCCCAAAAAGTAATTGCAGATTTTTCATATAGCCGGCGTTGACAAATTTTTTCACAGCTTGTGACTCTGTAATTGCATTCTTTCTTCTGTCAGTTATCAGCTGTTTCTTTTAGCTTTCTATAGAAAAAAAGTGTAAAAAAAGTATATTTGATTAAAGTTCATTCTAAGTATAATTAAAAATGCATTTACTTTCTTTTAAAAAATCCGCAATTACTTTTTGGGCAAACCAATAGGATCTGGAACCCAAAAAAAAGCTCTATTTGTTGCCCGATTTCGTTGAAATTTGAAACAGGTAGGTAGTTTTAGGTCTCCCGACGTCCGTCCCAAATATGGTTTGTATCGGACAATATTTAGAGATAGCTTCCATACAGAGCGATCTGCCGATAAAGGCTCTGAAGCCCATAAAAGCTCAGATTTCGCTGAAATTTGAAACAGTAAGTAGTTTTAGGCCAACCGCCATCTGACTCATATATGGTAAAGATCGGACTGTATTTAATTATAGCTGTCATATAGACCGATATGCCGATTAAGATTCTGCAGCTCATAAACACCAATTTATTACCCGATTTTGTTGAAATTTGAAATACAAAATTCAACAGGGGCTTTTATTTATTATACCACTCAATGTCCGTGCCGAATTTGGATGCTTAAGTTATACAATTTTCAGCAAATTGTGACGAAAGGGGGTTTACATATATACCCGAGATGGTGGGTATCCAAAATTCGGCCCGGCCGAATTTAATGCCTTTTTACTTGTTTTTTTTTTTTTTTTTTTTTTGCTCTTTGCAATCTAATCAAATTTGATTTTATTTGCTTTTCTTTTATCCCTATTGGGTTAATTTCATTGACAGACACTTTTCCCTCTACCCAGTCCCCAGATGTCATTCATCTTTGTAATGTCATCATGCAGGACACAATGATCTTAGCTTTATGAACTGCCAAAGGAAAAAAGGGGGAAAAACGGAGCCCAAATAATACCCAAATGACAAATCTCATGCAGATAAAAACGAAATAAATTCAAATCCCTTTAATCCAGATACAAATTTTTCAAGAAACCAAAACTCATACTCACTCACTCAGCGCTGGACTGTTTTAAACAAATCAAAATGTGTATCGAATAAAGAGTATGAGCTGTTATGGCATTAATATGCACGTATGTGATACCCCAAACGCACTTACACACCCTGACACATACACAGGCACCATAGTTGTTTCATGTGTGTTTTGTAGCTTGTGTTGATTGAGCAAACGCCTTAAGGTAATTTTAAGCATCCAGCAAATCCTTTTGCAAGACTTGCAATAGCGGCACGTGCACATACTCTGTATGAATTACTGGCAATACTCTGAGAGTATTTTAAGTGCTATGTATGGGTGTGTGTGTGTGTGTGTGTGCTTACTATACGATGCGTATTATGTACATGTGTGTCGCCCAGAAAGATTTTCAACCACAATTTCAACTATGTGACTTGAAACAATAGCCTCAGCTAGTCAACCAAATGTGACCAAAACATTGTTGAAACTCAATTGTGGCAATGTTTGCAAGAAAAAATATTTCTATGGAGCCAAAGACATGGGAAGCACAGCACTTGTAACCATTTTTGTAGTGCATATAGCATTGGACTAGAAACAAAATTGCAATAAATTGAGGTATGTAGGTTATCAAGTTGAGATGTTTAGTTTTACAATCATACTCACTAAGATCTGGGCGATCACGACAATAAACAGACCATAAGGGCAATAACAACCAATACGATAAGATCACGAACAGTCTTGGAATGTAAGAAGAAAATTTACGCCTTCTCTGAGGATGGCACGATCCGCATCGTTTAGTTGCTAGGCCATAGCGGAGTAACTGGGAGTGAGAAAGCAAACGATTTGGCCAAGAAGGCCAGAGAACTGTCGTCAATAAACTTGGTTAACTCGAAGTCTTTCGGGTCGACGCAGTCCGAGTAAAGGTCATGGGCTACAAATGCGCATGTGACCCTGTAGAACAGCGAAACGGTCGATAGGACGGCAAAACCGCTATGGGGAGATCCAGATCGTGAGAAGACGAGACTCTTACTAAAAGGAAGTAAGAAGGAGGTCACTATAGCTTTTGGTATCATAGTGGGACACATAGGACTACGAGCTCACTTATGCAAAATCGGTGGGGCAAGTGATAGCATGTCTAGGGCATGGGGGGAAGATGATGAGACGTTGAATCATTTCCAATGTCATGGCCCGGCTTTCGCGTCAACAGATACCACCAATTAGGTGGGGACATAATACCACGCAGATAGAGACTTGGTTAACTCGAAGCCTTTCGGGTCGACACAGGCCGAGTTAAGGCTATGGGCTACAAATGCGCATGTAACCCTGTATAACAGCGAAACGGTCGATAGGACGGCAAAACCCCTATGGGGAGATCCAGATCGTGAGAAGACGCGGCTATTTCTGAAAGGAAAATTGGACCCGGACCCAGAAATATGGTCCGGAAAGTGGGTATCAATACTTGCTCTAGTGGGGTGGTCCCCCAAACATTTTGCTCTGAAAATATTTCAGCAACGTGCTCTATTCTCATATATTGTCATTTCGCCTCAAAAGTGGGTATTAAATTTTCGTTTTTAAATCTCCAATACCATTCACTTAAACCCTTATTGAAAAAGTCAGCAAAATGTCCGGTTTGGGGTATGGGCCCTAAAAACTATGAATATCGAGCTCCACTGTCTTGAAAACCCAAATTGTCTTGGTGAGCAAATACGTCCTGCTGGGAGGTTGTTATGGTGGTGGAACGTCCCCTAGACAGTTCGTCCCAAATGTTGATGTCTGATTCATGGTCTACTCCCGAATACCCTTCATTTGAGCTTCATTTTTCCGTCGGTCGGCAAACATGTCCGGTTTGGGGAGTGTTTTGGGTGATGGGGCGGCCACTCAGTGACTTAGTTTTGAAAGCATATCAGATTCGCGTTCTACTCTAAAATACCTCTTATTTGAGCCTCATATTGCAATATCCGCAAATACTTACTATTTGGATGGTGTTATAAGGGTGGGGTGGCCCCATAGACACTTTCCCGAACATTGATATCAGATTCGTGCTTTACTTTGAAAGACCTTTCATTTGAGTCCCATATTGCTTTGGTCGTAAATTTGTCTTTCTGCGGTATGTTCTCGGGGATGGGCGGTCCCCCAAACACTTGGTCTCACTTGGTCTGGACATCAAATTCGTATTCTACACTAAAATACCTTTTATTTAAGCCCCATATTGCCATGGTCAGTAAAAAAGTCCTGTTTGGGGGGGTGTTTTGAGGAAGGGCCGCCAGAAACTTTGTCGCTCGCAAATACCTTTCATTTGAGTCCCATATTGCCATGGTCGGTAATATATGTCCGATTTAGGGGTGTTTTGGGTGTTGGGGTGGTCCCCCAAACACTTGGTCCGACAATTGGATATCAGATACGTTATCTTATCTGAAATACCTTTCATTTGAGTCCCATATTTTGGTGATTGCTGTATATATTTATATTTGATAGGTTTTGGGGGTGTGGTACCCCATCCGAAATTTGAGTACCAATTTTTTTGTTTGTAGGGTACTAGAAGAGAGCACACAAAGTTTCGCTTAAATCGCACCACCCATCTCCGAGATCTGGCGTTTCTGAAAAATAGGGTAAGGGGGAGGGTCCGCTCCCCCTTCAGATATCAAAAAATGTAATACCCTATTTTCACCACGGGATCATTATGCACCATCTGTGAAAATCGGTTCAGCCGTTTCTGAGTCTATAAGGAACACACCAACAAACAAACCTACAAACAAAAACAAATTGATTTTTATATATAATATATCGAGTTATAGACCAATTTGGACCGTACTTAGAATAGTTGTTGAAAGTCATAACGGAAAACTACATGCCAAATCGGACAAAAATTTCGGCTTGTTAGGGCTCAAGAAGTCAAATCGGGAGATCGATTTATATGGGAGCTGAAAGCTGGAGGCCACCGTAGCGCAGAGGTTAGCATATCCGCCTATGACGCTGAACGCCTGGGCTCGAATCCTGGCGAGACCATCAGAAAAAAATTTCAACGGTGGTTTTCCCCTCCTAATGCTGGCAACATTTGTAAGGTACTATGCCATGTAAAACTTCTCTCCAAAGAGATGTCGCACTGCGGCACGCCGTTCGGACTCGGCTATAAAAAGGAGGTCCCTTATCATTGAGCTTAAACTTGAATCTGACTGCACTCATTGATATGTGAGAAGTTTGCCCCCGTTTCTTAGTGGAATGTTCATGGGCAAAATTTGCATTTGCATCAGCTGACATTTCGCATAAGGACTTCTGTTCTGACTTTCAATAGCCGTGCCGAGTATGATCAAAATCTTTTCATAAACGGCCCCTAGAAGCCGCAAGTTTCATCCGATTTGGCTGAAATTTCAAGCAAATGCTTTTGTTCCAATTTTCAGCATCCGTGTATGCAGCTACCACGTTCCCCAGTTTGACTTCTAGAGCTCTTAAAGGCCTCAATTTTCATCCAACTGGATTGAAATTTGGCACAATAATTCGTCCAGGTCTTTCGGTCCATACCCATGTCTGTCCGTCTGTGGAAATCAAGATAACGGTAAAGCATACCGGTTCAAATTATGCAAAGATTCTTTTTATTAATGTAGGTTGTTGGGGATTGCAAATGGGTCATATCGGCTCAGGTTTGCATATAGCTCCTATCAGGGACGTAGCCAGGGCAATTTAAAATTTCACATACTCGAAATTTCACAAGCCCCATGGATCAGCCTCTGGACCTACTAGGGTGCCCTAATTTTGGATACTTTTTCGATACTTTTTGAATTATGGATATATTGACAATGTTAAGTTTCGTATCCATATCTCTATCCATTCAATGTTCCAGAATTTTTCGATTCGGCAACACTGTGCGCTGCTGCAAGAATCTCTTGGGTAACTCTGCCATGACTGAAACGGATTTACAAAGCGAGCATGGCACTGTCATGCATGCCGAGGACATGGAGGGAGGTCAGGGTGAAGTTTATCCCCAAGACGGGACAAATAAACCTCAGTACTGCGAGGAATTACAGATCAATATGTCAGTCTTCGTTTTAAATTCAAAGACTGAAAAAATTGGTCGAACTCATGGTGAGAGAGGGACTGACACCAAAGAATTTCAGTAGGCAGAGCATGCATACCTCAAGACTAGGTCGGTGGCGACGGCTCTATATGAAGTGGTAGGTCCTACATGAGTGGAATACACGATAACGTGATGGCAGGGATAGTAGCTGCCCTGGACCGCACGGGGATTCAACCGAGTATTTCCCGGATGTCGGCTAACATGCTTTGCGGCAGGAGTATGAAGACGGACTTGGGAGAAAGTGTGGTCAGAAGGTGGTTGACAAGGGGGACGCCTCACGGAGGGGTGTTCTCTCTATTGGATCTCAACGGAGTCGGCTTGAGAATGATGGCATATGCGGATGACGTCGTCCTTTTGAATCGAGGCTGATTTCTGTCGGCTGCTGCTCTTCACTCGGAATTATAAAATACCGGATTTCACTCACCCGTCTCTGGATGGCACCATTTCGCAGTTGTCAAAGGATGCGAAATTATTAGTCCTCGATAATTAATCCTTGATCTGCGCCTTTTACTCCTGCAGAAGGATGTTCGGCTGGAAGTAGGGAGTCTGCTCGAAGTTAATATACTGGATATACACAACCATTGTGAGACCAATGCTGACATATGAATCACAGGTGTGGTGGAGGGCTGTGGAAAGGAGTACACGAATCAGGGAACTTCGAAAACTCCAGAGACTAGTCTGCGTCGGAATCACGGGGGCGTTAAGATTCACACCGCAGTGGGGTCTGGAAGCGGAGCTGAATTTACATTCTGTTGAGGTTTATTGGGGGCTATGTCGCTAAAGTGGCTGAGGCAACATTGCAAGCAGAGAGAAAGCGGACACGGCCTGGTGTCTCTGGAGAGGAGTACACCAACCAGGAAAATTCGAAAGTTCCAGAAATGGGCCTGCTTCGGGATCTCGGGGGCATTAAGATCCACACCCCAGACGGGTCTGGAGGAATTTACTTATAGGCTGAGGGAGCTTTGCATGCTGCGAGAAGGCAGAAGCGGCCACTGCTCCATTCTGCCCGAGGTTAAAATACTGGATGTACACAACCATTGTGAGACCAATGCTGACATATGAACCACAGGTGTGGTGGAGGGCTGTGGAAAGGAGTACACGAATCAGGGAAACGGAATCACGGGGGCGTTAAGATACACACCCCAGAAAAGTCTGGAGGCTATGCTGAATTTACAATCTCTTGAGGTCTATATTCGGGGTCATGCCACTAAAGTGGCGCTTAGGCTGAGGGAACTTTGCATGCAGAGAGAAGGCACACATGCTCTTAGACTACCTGTCGTAGAGACCGATTCGAAAACGATTGTTGCAGATTCGTTTTCCCGGAAGGGGAGACGAGTGGGAAGCGGATGCCGTGTCGGAGCTAAATGAGACCTCGGTCATTACTGACGGCTTCAGAACGGAGTCAGGGATAGGATAGAAACACTCGACATCGGTATATCAGTTAGACTGCCGGACGCGTGTACGGTCTTTCAGGCAAAGGTCTGTACCATTACGTTGTCCGCAAAGGAGATCACCTTCGAAACTCAGCATATATGCACTCTCCCTAAAGGCCTTGAAGAGTATTTGGGCTCCCTAAACAGGCTCCTGCCTCATGACGTTGTGTTGGCGGGGGTTCCCGAACACGTCGCTTTTCTGGGAAATGAAAAGGCGGTCGAGTATGCCAGGAAGAGACCCTTTATGGCAGGCCGAACTAATGAACATTTCCGAGGAGATGGCCAGTTTGGAGGCGTTGGCAAGATGGGAGCCTGTGGAGGGATGTTAGATTGCCAGGATTATCTGGCAAAGTTTGGTCAAGATATCGATGAAGAGGATACCTCTGCCCCAATCCTTGGCAACGACATTAAGAGTAAAAGGTCAAATAGACATTAAAATTTCGGCCGATTATAGAGGCTTGGAAGATCGTTTTACATGGCAGCTATATGAGGTTATAGACTGATTCAATCCATACTTGGCGCAGATGTTGGAAGTCATAACGAAACGCATCGCGTAAAAGTTCAGCGAAATCGGATAAGAATTGTCCCCTCGAGAAGCTGAAGCAGTACAATCGGAAGATAGGTTTACATGGCAGCTGTATCAAAACATGGACCGATTCAGCCCATTTAGAACCTCAAATGCCCTACACTAATAGAAAGTATTTGTTCATAATTTCAAGCACCTAGCTTTACTCCTTCGAAAGTTAGCGTGCTTGCCATAGACGGATAAACAGCCGGACATCCTCCTCGGTGGAGGGTATAATAAGGCAGAAGAAGCCGATGGGTTGCCACATGAACTATGCAGGACCCGAGGCAACAAACTGATACGGTGAATGCATTAACGTCATTGGTTACATACCTCCTTACTAAAATATGATCAAAGTAACAATTTCTCGGCTAAGTAAGGCAGCATGAACCGATAGTTTGCCTGACACCTAAATTATTGATAACTGTAGGCTACATGTTTATAAAGGAAGCATTGCATTGCTTAGACAAATTTCATAGAATATACCGATCCTCCGATTTAGGGTCTTAGGCCCATAAAAGCCACATTTATTATCCGATTTTGCTGAAATTTGGGACAGTGAGTTGTGTTAGGCACTGCGATATCCTTCTTCAATTTGGCCCAGATCGGTTCAGATTTGGATATAGATGCCATACAGACCGATCTCTTGATTTAAGGTTTTGGGCCCATAAAAGGCGCATTTATTGTCCGAAATTTTGGACAGTGAGTTAAGTTAAGCCACTCGACATACTACTGCAATATGGCACAGATCGGTCCAGATTTGAATATAGCTGCCATATAGACCGATCCTCCGATTTAGAGTCTTAGGCCCATAAAAGCCACATTTATTATCCGATTTTGATGAAATTTGAGACAGTGAGTTGTGTTAGGCCCCTCGATATCCTTCTTTAATTTGGCCCAGATCGGTCCAGATTTGGATATAGCTGCCATATAAACCGATCTCTCGATTTAAGGTTTTGGGCCCATAAAAGACGCATTTATTGTCCGATTTCGCCAAAATTGTTGACAGTGAGTTGTATTAGGCCCCTTGTTGACTTTCTGCAATATGGTCCAGATCAGTTCAGATTTGGATATAGCTGCCATATAGACCGATCCTCCGATTTAGAGTCTTAGGTCCATAAAAGCCACATTTATTATCCGATTTTGATGAAATTTGAGACAGTGAGTTGTGTTAGGCCCCTCGATATCCTTCTTTAATTTGGCCCAGATGGGTCCAGATTTGGATATAGCTGCCATATAAACCGATCTCTCGATTTAAGGTCATGGGCCCATAAAAGACGCATTTATTGTCCGATTTCGCCAAAATTTTTGACAGTGAGTTGTGTTAGGCCCTTCGTCTTCATTCTTCAATTTGGCTCAAATCGGTCCAGATTTGGATATAGCTGCCATATAGACCGATCCTCCGATTTTGAGTCTTAGGCCCATAAAAGCCACATTTATTATCCAATTTTGATGAAATTTGAGACAGTGAGTTGTGTTAGGTCCCTCAATATCCTTCTTTAATTTGACCCAGATCGGTCCAGATTTGGATATAGCTGCCATATAAACCGATCTCTCGATTTAAGGTTTTGGGCCCATAAAAGACGCATTAATTGTCCGATTTCGCCAAAATTGTTGACAGTGAGTTGTATTAGGCCCCTTGTTGACTTTCTGCAATATGGCCCAGATCAGTTCAGATTTGGATATAGCTGCCATATAGACCGATCCTCCGATTTAGAGTCTTAGGTCCATAAAAGCCACATTTATTATCCGATTTTGATGAAATTTGAGACAGTGACTTATGTTAGGCTCTGCGATATCCTTCTTTAATTTGGCCCAGATCGGTACAGATTTGGATATAGCTGCCATATAAACCGATCTCTCGATTTAAGGTCATGGGCCCATAAAAGACGCATTTATTGTCTGATTTCGCCAAAATTTTTGACAGTGAGTTGTATTAGGCCCCTTGATGTCTTTCTGCAATATGGCCCAGATCAGTTCAGATTTGGATATAGCTGACATGTAGATCGATCTCTCGATTTAGGGTCTTGAGGCCATAAAAGGCGCATTTATTGTCCGATGTAGCCAAAATTTGGGACAGTGAATTGTGTTAGGCCCTTTGACTTCATTCTTCAATTTGGCTCAGATCGGTCTAGATTTGGATATAGCTGCCATATAGACCGATCCGCCGAATTAGGGTCTTAGGCCCATAAAAGCCACATTTATTATCCGATTTTGCTGAAATTTGGGACAGTGAGTTGTGTTAGGCCCTTCGACATCCTTCTTTAATTTGGCCCATATCGGTTCAGATTTGGATATTGCTACCATATAGACCGATCTGCCGGATTAGGGTCTTAGGCCCATAAAAGCCACATTTATTATCCGATGTAGCCAAAATTTGGGACAGAAGGTTGTGTTAGGCTCCTCGACATCTTTCTTCAATATGGCCTAGATCGGTCCAGATTCGAATATAGCTGCCATTTAGACCGATCTCGAATATAGCTGCCATTTAGACCGATCTCTCAATTTAAGGTCTTGGACCCATAAAAGGCTTATTTATTGTGGGATTTCACCTAATTTTGGAACAGTAAGTTGTGTTAGGCTTTTTGACATCCATGTCGTATATACTTCAAATCGGTCTATAGTTGGATATAGCAACCAAAAATACCAATATGGGAGCATAAATAATGCATTTTTCACCGGATTGTGACGACAGGTGGTTTATCTATATACCCGAGGTGGTGGGTAACCACGCGTTTTTACTTGTTTCTTTGTATTATTTTCACAGCTGTGATTATTAAAACTCAGTTTCATGTCTTTTTGACATTCAGCTGGTTAACATGTTTCTTTCATTGTCCAATGGCAGCGGTGGTATTAACAATTTGCAGCTTGAATTGCATTTTGAAAAGATTTTGGTCAGAGGTAATGGAGAGTGAACGAGTCGGGGAGGCTTCCGGAATCAGTTGTTTATTTGGTCTTACATAATAAAATGTAATAAGGTTGTGAGGTCATGAAGACAACCAACAAGAAAATGTGGAAAATGGTTGAAAGAGGAAGTACTTAGTTTTCCATTCGCTCTCTTTATTGTTGTTGCTATGGCTGTTGTTTTTGGCAAGCAACAAAAAACCCCTAATTGATTGCCAGCCATGGCAGTTGGCAGCAAGATAATCTCATCAGTTTGTTGGCTATGCAATGCCATGGCAAAGCTTTTCCTAGATTTATGTGATACTCTGCAAATGGAATGTTAATTATAATCCAAAGAGGTTAGATACATATGCGATTCTGTAAAGCTTAAAGAGAATTTCTGGTTGAACAAAATTAGAAAAAATTCTTGGAAATATTATGAAATCTGCAATGAAATGGGTTTTTAAAAATATTTTTCTTTAAAAATCTCATTTTAACTTTAGCCAAAACCTGAGATGTTCTTATAAGGAAATGGTAGCGTATACTTTATGCAAAATATGATAACAGCACGTATACGTCACATGACACAGGGTCATAGCAAATATTGTACTTAAAGTGGAAGAGCCGCATGAGCTAAAAAGTCCACAAATGCATTCGCATATTAAATTTTCATCATTACAACTTTCTGTAAATGGAACCAACTTTCCATCTTAGTTATAATGCTTTTCGCTTTAACTTTATTTTTCAAACGCGATCTCGGTATACTTTGAAGTTTTTTCTTCGGCTTTTCGCAAAACATTTTTGAAAGCAAACTCGAGTTATGATTGTAACACCGATAATCTTTATGCCATTGAATTAGGAAGAACCTTTATGATAAAAGCAAATTTCAGTAAAAGCGAAATAAGCTATTAAATAAAGTTTATTAAGAAACAACAATAGAAAATTTGTGCCTAGCAGCTGGAAAAAAATACTATAGCTGCAATATATCAAACTTACAAGCTGAAGTGTTGTAAAAGTCAGGGTTAAGTACCTCAGCATTGGATGTTGTTGAATATTTCTAGAAACATTCTTTACCCACTGGCATAGATTTTGACATAACGACTCATTACCTAGTTCTGACCATTGTCTCATAATGACTATGAATGGCTTGAAATGCTTTATAAAAAAAATACTAACGTTTAGGCACTTAAACACGCACCAGACATGAGCATTTGGGGGTAAAGGATTTAAAGCTAACACAAAATACAGGCACAACTACACGAACACATGATTAAATAGAAAAATTTTAAATTGGCTTAAAGAAATTTCTTTAGAAATTTTTTTGTGCCGAAAAAGTTTCTTTAAAAATTTGTTCATCCCGTAAAAGCTTCTATAGAAATTTTTTCGTCCCGAAAAAGTTTCTATAGAAAATTTTTCCCACCGAAAAAGCTTCTTTAAAAAATTTTTCGCCCCGAAAAAGTTTCTTTAGAAAATTTTTCGCCCCGAAAAGTTTCTTTAGAAAATTTTCGAAAAAGTTTTTCCCAAAAAGTTCCTTTAGAAAATTTTTCGCCCCGAAAAAGTTTCTTTAGAAAGATTTTCGCCCCGAAAAACTTTTTTTAGAAAATTTTTAACCCCGAAAAAGTTTCGCCCCGAAAAAGTTTCTTTAGAAAAATTTTCGCCCCGAAAAAGTTTATTTAGAACACATGATTTCTTTAGAAAATTTTTCTTTTTCGCCTCGAAAAAGTTTCTTTAGAAAATTTTTAGCCCCAAAAAAATCTCTTTAGAAAAATTTTCGCCCCAAAAAAGTTTCTTTAGAAAATTTTTCGTCCCGAAAAAGTTTATTTAGAACACATGATTTCTTTAGAAAATTTTTCTTTTTCGTCCCGAAAAAGTTTCTTTAGAAAATTTTTCGTCCCGAAAAAGTTTCTTTAGAAAATTTTTCGTCCCGAAAAAGTTTCATTAGAAAATTTTTCGTCCCGAAAAAGTTTCTTTAGAAAATTTTTCGTCTAGAAAAAGTTTCTTTAGAAAATTTTTCGTCTAGAAAAAGTTTCTTTAGAAAATTTTTCGTCTAGAAAAAGTTTCTTTAGAAAATTTTTCGTCTAGAAAAAGTTTCTTTAGAAAATTTTTCGTCTAGAAAAAGTTTCTTTAGAAAATTTTTCGTCTAGAAAAAGTTTCTTTAGAAAATTTTTCGTCTAGAAAAAGTTTCTTTAGAAAATTTTTCGTCTAGAAAAAGTTTCTTTAGAAAATTTTTCGTCTAGAAAAAGTTTCTTTAGAAAATTTTTCGTCTAGAAAAAGTTTCTTTAGAAAATTTTTCGTCTAGAAAAAGTTTCTTTAGAAAATTTTTCGTCTAGAAAAAGTTTCTTTAGAAAATTTTTCGTCTAGAAAAAGTTTCTTTAGAAAATTTTTCGTCTAGAAAAAGTTTCTTTAGAAAATTTTTCGTCTAGAAAAAGTTTCTTTAGAAATTTTTTCGTCTAGAAAAAGTTTCTTTAGAAATTTTTTCGTCTAGAAAAAGTTTCTTTAGAAATTTTTTCGTCTAGAAAAAGTTTCTTTAGAAAATTTTTCGTCTAGAAAAAGTTTCTTTAGAAAATTTTTCGTCTAGAAAAAGTTTCTTTAGAAAATTTTTCGTCTAGAAAAAGTTTCTTTAGAAAATTTGGCGAAAAATTTTCTAAAGGAACTTTTTGGGAAAAACTTTTTCGAAAATTTTCTAAAGAAACTTTTCGGGGCGAAAAATTTTCTAAAGAAACTTTTCTAAAGGAACTTTTTGGGAAAAACTTTTTCGAAAATTTTCTAAAGAAACTTTTCGGGGCGAAAAATTTTCTAAAGAAACTTTTTCGGGGCGAAAAATTTTTCTAAAGAAACTTTTTCGGGGCGAAAATTTTCTATAGAAACTTTTTCGGGACGAAAAAATTTCTAAAGAAGCTTTTACGGGATGAACAAATTTTTAAAGAAACTTTTTCGGCACAAAAAAATTTCTAAAGAAATTTCTTTAAGCCAATTTAAAATTTTTCTATTTAATCATGTGTTCGTGTAGTTGTGCCTGTAGTTCGCCCCATTAAAGTTTCTTAAGAAAATTTTTCGCCCCAATAAAGTTTCTTTAGAAAATTTTTCGCCCCAAAAAAGTTTCTTTTGAAAATTTTTCGCACCAAAAAAGTTTCTTTAGAAAATTTTTTCTCAGAAACTTTTCTAAGAAACTTTTTCGGGAAGAATTCTTTTTTTTTCGTCCCGAAAACGTTTCATTAGAAAATTCTTTTTTTTTCGCCCGAAAAATTTTCTTAAGAAAAGTAACACGATGACAAGCAAATAATGGGATAATGTAAATCAATTTAAGTTTTTGTCAATAAAACTTAATCATATCGGTCCACAAGCAAAGGCTCCCCGAACGCAAGAAAATTCTTCATCAGCCACAATCATAGAAAGTGAACAAGAAAACAATTCATTTACAATAACGCAAAAAACAAGTTGCAGGCATTTGTCATGCAAGTCAAGGAAGAGTGGGAGAGTAAAAGTGAGCACAGTGTTAGGAATTGTGGTTTAACAAACATAGAAAACATTTTTTGATAAATTCGTTAATCCGGTTACAACGCCTGTCCATTGGTATTACCGAGACGAACTTTTAGTTGCTCTTTAGCTTTTTCCATCAGTCTTTGATGACACAATGTCTTTAAAATAAAAAATTATGAAAACACTGTGCGGCTGGCTGTCCTCTGATTTATACTTGTCATCTTCAAGCATTTTCGTTATGGATGTGAACTTCCATTGATTTCAAAGTTCTGTAGTCTATCGAAAAATTGTTAACATCAAAATGCAAACATAATCTAACGAGTCTCATATTCGAGAAAAATAAATTTCATCTCTTTCTTTCCATTATCATACATCAACAAGGACAATGACAGTGACACAAAGGACCATACTGAAATGAAGCAGCTGTAAAGGATGGGCAACAAAGTATGGTCCTGTCTTCACAACTTAAGTGCAAATCATTCATCACCATGCTTTCAGTGGCAGCACAAGGATGTCATATTGCATGCGTAAGTCTGAGTAGCAAACAACAACAAATGAAACACTAAGCAATGATATTTTATTTTCCCTATAACTTTCTATCTTTCACTCCATTCGTCCTCTCCTGTCACCTCTTATTTTGGATAAATTGTTTATTCATGTCTAGCAGGACTATGGCATTTATATTTCGCAACGATGATAAATTAAGAGCAATGGCATATTTAATAAAAATGTTTATTTTCTATTTAATAATGGCCAATAATGAGAAACACAAACCATAAATCCAAACAAGGACTAATGAGACATGCCGACCATAACCACAACAACGCCACAGGCAATGAATGGAGTGGAATAAAGTGATTTGTAGCAATTTCTTAAGTTGCAAGGGGAGATGTCATTATTTGAGCAAAGAGCTAAAAGTAAATAAACAAAAGGATAGCCTTGAACAACTAGACGAAAATTTGTAGTCTAGAAAAAGTTTCTTTAGAAAATTTTTCGTGCAGAAAAAATTTCTTTAGAAAATTTTTCGTGCAGAAAAAATTTCTTTAGAAAATTTTTCGTGCAGAAAAAATTTCTTTAGAAAATTTTTCGTGCAGAAAAAATGTCTTTAGAAAATTTTTCGTGCAGAAAAAATTTCTTTAGAAAATTTTTCGTGCAGAAAAAATTTCTTTAGAAAATTTTTCGTGCAGAAAAAATTTCTTTAGAAAATTTTTCGTGCAGAAAAAATTTCTTTAGAAAATTTTTCGTGCAGAAAAAATTTCTTTAGAAAATTTTTCGTGCAGAAAAAATTTCTTTAGAAAATTTTTCGTGCAGAAAAAATTTCTTTAGAAAATTTTTCGTGCAGAAAAAAATTCTTTAGAAAATTTTTCGTGCAGAAAAAATTTCTTTAGAAAATTTTTCGTACAGAAAAAATTTCTTTAGAAAATTTTTCGTTCAGAAAAAATTTCTTTAGAAAATTTTTCGTTCAGAAAAAATTTCTTTAGAAAATTTTTCGTTCAGAAAAAATTTATTTAGAAAATTTTTCGTTCAGAAAAAATTTATTTAGAAAATTTTTCGTCTAGAAAAAATTTCTTTAGAAAATTTTTCGTCTAGAAAAAATTTCTTTAGAAAATTTTTCGTCTAGAAAAAATTTCTTTAGAAAATTTTTCGTCTAGAACAAAATTTCTTTAGAAAATTTTTTGTCTAGAACTAAAATTCTTTAGAAAATTTTTCGTCTAGAAAAAATTTCTTTAGAAAATTTTTCGTCTAGAAAAAATTTCTTTAGAAAATTTTTCGTCTAGAAAAAATTTCTTTAGAAAATTTTTCGTCTAGAAAAAATTTCTTTAGAAAATTTTTCGTCTAGAAAAAATTTCTTTAGAAAATTTTTCGTCTAGAAAAAATTTCTTTAGAAAATTTTTCGTCTAGAAAAAATTTCTTTAGAAAATTTTTCGTCTAGAAAAAATTTCTTTAGAAAATTTTTCGTCTAGAAAAAATTTCTTTAGAAAATTTTTCGTCTAGAAAAAATTTCTTTAGAAAATTTTTCGTCTAGAAAAAATTTGTTTAGAAAATTTTTCGTTCAGAAAAAATTTCTTTAGAAAATTTTTCGTTCAGAAAAAATTTCTTTAGAAAATTTTTCGTCTAGAACAAAATTTCTTTAGAAAATTTTTCATTCAAAAAATTCTTCGTTCGTAGAAATTGCTTTCGAAAATTTTTCGTACAGAAAAAATTTCTTTCCAAAATTTTTCGTCTAGAACAAAATTTCTTTAGAAAATTTTTCGTCTAGAACAAGATTTCTTTAGAAAATTTTTCGTCTAGAACAAAATTTCTTTAGAAAATTTTTCGTCTAGAACAAGATTTCTTTAGAAAATTTTTCGTCTAGAACAAAATTTCTTTAGAAAATTTATCGTCTAGAACAAAATTTCTTTAGAAAATTTTTCGTCTAGAACAAAATTTCTTTAGAAAATTTTTCGTCTATAACAAAATTCTTTAGAAAATTTTTCCTCTAGAACAAAATTTCTTTAAAAAATTTTTCGTCTAGAACAACATTTCTTTAGAAAATTTTTCGTCTAGAACAACATTTCTTCAGGAAATTTTTCGTCTAGAAAAAATTTCTTTCAAAAATTTTTCGTCTAGAAAAAATTTCGTTAGAAAATTTTTCATCTAGAAAAAATTTCTTTAGAATCTTAAAAAAGCCATTATGGCCTTTTAAAGCCATTACCAATTTATATTCGCCAAATCAAACTTTAATACGCACTCTTTCAATTCCCAGAAATGCCATTGAGAAAATGTCAACAATTTTTCATAGAATATAGACAATCGATATTATTTAGCAAGCAGGCAAAAAATAGAAATAAATTATCCATATACGAGAATAAATACAAAACACGCTAAAATATTTGTATGTATGTGAGAAAGAGAGCTCTTGCGTGTGTATGGAAATATTTCATACAATTTATTGTATACAAATATTGGCAAATGCTCAGTGAACCATTGCCCCACGTACATGGATGCAAACTCCATAGTACAAGGATCTCATACAACGTATAGTCTAGAATGGTTTATGGCCAACATGGTGGGAAAAATGCGCAAACATTTAATCTCAACGTCATTTACGCAAAGGACATGTCATAATTAAAAAAACAGACAAAAACGAAGCATTCAAGGGAAAAAAGTCAAAAAGTAAAATTAAGTAAAATGAATGTGATGGAAGGTTTAATAAGCAAATATCGGTTTAATTTGTACATAGGAATTATATAGCAATGGATTTCCACAAAAGTTGCACGACATTTATAAAAGTCTTTGTGAAATGGGTAATACTTCATAGGCTACATGAACCGACAAGGAGAGATTGAAAGTATCTTCCATACCCCGGGGCATATAATGGGTGAAAACAACTTTTTTTGGGATGTCGTTAAGACTTGAAGGATTTGCAGAACGGCAACTGGAGGTGGAGCCCAAGACCTTAAATCGAGAGATCGGTCTATATGGCAGCTATATCTAAATCTGAACCGATCTGGGCCAAATTGAAGAAGGATGTCGAAGGGCCTAACACAACTCACTGTCACAAATTTCAGCAAAATCGGATAATAAATGCGCCTTTCATTGCCCTAAGACCCTAAATCAGCGGGTCAGTCTATATGGGGGCTATATCAAGATATAGTCCGATATAGCCCATCTTCGAACTTAACCTGCTTATGGTCAAACAAAGAATCTGTGCAAAATTTCAGCTCAATATCCCTATTTTTAAAGACGGTATTATGATTTCGAATTATCGGCCAACTGCGATATGCTCCGCTCTCTCCAAGGTCATGAAGAGCATGGTTAATCACCATCCTGTGAGGTATTTAGAGTCTAATAGCCTTCTTAGCGACTAACAGTATGGGTTCCGCAGAAATCGCTCTACGGGTCATCTCATGGCACTTCTGTCGGAACGTTGGAGTCGCTCACTCCACCAGATTGGTGAGAGTAAGGTTGTGGCTCTGGATATATCCAAGACATTTGATAGGGTCTGGCACGGTGCACTTCTATCAAAGCTTGTCGCATTTGGTCTCAGTAATGGCTTCGTTCGATTTATTTCGAACTTTCTCAGAGATCGCATTATTCGAGTCGTTATAGATGGGTTCTCATCCAATGAGCACAAACTGACCGCAGGTGTACCCCAGGGCTCCGTTCTTTCTCCTTCTCTTTTTCTAAATTTCATCAACGATCTGTTGGGTCAGACATCGAATCCGATCTACTCATTTGCGGATGACAGTAAAACTCTGTCATTCGCACTCATTCGACCATAGGCCAAGTCTGCGAGAGATTGAGGACAAGAGGCGGGTTTTGGACGATACACTCTGCCAGGTTTTGCTGGCCATTTCTGAGTGGGATCGAATGAATCGACCCCACGGAAGACTCAGTGCTGCTTGTTGTCACTCAAACGATTCGCTGACCCATTACGATCATCTTTGTCTATCAACGGTGTAGATGTTGAGCAATCAAAAGTTCTTGATGTTCTGGGCATGAAAATACAAAGTGATGTCCGTTGGGCTTAACATGTACTCGAGGTATCAAAAGAAGCATTCAAGTCTTTAGTCTTCCTTAAACGGTGTAAAAATTACTTCTCTCCGTCTGATCTTCTTAACATCTACACCGCATTCATAAGACCGAAAATGGAGTATAACTCACATGTATGGGCTGGAGCCTCAAAATCATCCCTGGAGCTACTGGACCGTGTACAGAGTAGAGCGATGGCGTTGATTGGGGACAGTAGGGTATCCATCTCTATTGTCTCCCTTGAACATCGTCGCAATGTGGGTTGTTTAGCGCTGTTCTATCGGTACTTTCATGGTGTGTGTTCGTCTGATATTCGTCTTCTTATTCCTGATGTCAGGATGTATGTCAGGGATACTAGACTTTCCAGGAACTCACACCCGTTTGTAAGTGATCGCCAAGCAGACCGCACAAGGCATTATGGAGAGAATTCTTATATCGCCCGAACCGTTCGTATGTGGAATCGACGTCCGGCTAATGTTTTTCCCACCCACTTGGACATCCAGAGATTTAAGAGAAATGTCAATAAACACTACACAGACGGACAGACAGACGGACAGACAGACGGACTCACAGACGGACTCACAGACGGACTCACAGACGGACAGACAGACGGACAGACAGACGGACAGACAGACGGTCAGACAGACGGACAGACAGACGGACACACAGACGGACAGACAGACGGAGAGACAGACAGACGGACAGACAGACGGACAGACAGACGGACAGACAGACGGACAGACAGACCGACAGACAGACGGACAGACAGACGGACAGACAGACGGACAGACAGACGGACAGACAGGCGGACAGACAGACGGAGAGACAGACAGACAGACAGACGGACAGACAGACGGACAGACAGGCGGACAGATAGGCGGAAAGACAGACGGACAGACAGACGGACAGACAGACGGACAGACAGACGGACAGACAGACGGACAGACAGACGGACAGACAGACGGACAGACAGACGGACAGACAGACGGACAGACAGAGTGATAGACAGACGGACATAGCTAAATAGAATCAGAAAGTGATTCTGAGTCGATCGGTTTTGCTTTTGGGGCGATAAAAGACGCATTTATTGTCCGATTTCTCCAACATTTGGGGCAGTGAGTTGTATTAGGCTCTTCGACATAGTTCTGCAATTTGCCCCAGATCAGTTCAGATTTGAATAAAGCTACCATGTAGACCGATCTCTCGATTTATGACTTTTTGGTCTCATTAAATGCGCACTTTTTGTCCGATGTCGCAAAAATTGGAGCAGTGGGTTGTGTTTGGCTCTTCGACATCTTTCTGCAGAGCGTCTTTATTGTGCGACCTCGCCGAAATTTGGGACAGTGAGTTGTGTTAGGCTTTTCGACATCCGTGTCGTATATGGTTCAGATCGGTCTATATTTGGATGTAGCTACCAAAAACACCAATATGGGACATACATTATGCATTTTTCACCGGATTATGACGAAAGGTGATTTACATATATATTCGAGATGGTGGGTATCCAAAGTTCGGCGCGGCCTTAACGCCTTTTTACTTGTTAATGAGTGTAGAGTGATTTCAACAGACAGACGGACGAATATGGCTAGATCGTAGTCTTTATAGGGTCGTTAATGGATATTTCGATGCGTGGCAAACGGAATGACAAAATGAAGGTTGTAGAAGATAGCAAATGAGCCATATCAGTTCAGATTTAGATATAGCTCCCACATATACCGATCTATCTCTTTTCCTTTTGGGCGTTACCAACTAGTTCACTAAGTTAAAAAACCCTGTACCACAGCCTATTACTTTTGATAGCAGGTGTGATTTTATGTCGAAGTCATTAAAATGCACAGTTCTTCGGTAGAGGGTCATAACCTATTAGGAAAAATTATTATTATACCCACCATCAAAGGATGGGGGTATATATTGCTTTTGTCATTCCGTCTGCAACACATCAAAATATCCATTTCCGACCCTATATAGTATATATATGTTCTTGATCGTCGTAAAAATCTAAGGCGATCTAGCCATGTCCGTCCGTCTGTCCATCTGTCTGTTGAAATCACGCTAAAGTCTTTAAAAATAGAGATATTAAGCTGAAACTTTGCACAGATTCTTTTTTTGTTCATAAGCAGGTTAAGTTCGAAGATGGGCTATATCGGACTATATCTTGGTATAGCCCCCACATAGACCGTTCCGCCGATTTATGGTCTTCGACCCATAAAATTCGCATTTGTAATCCGATTTTGCTGAAATTTGGGACAGTGCGTTGTGTAAGGCCCCTTGACATCCTTCTGCAATCAGATCGGTCCAAATTTGGATATACCTGTCATATAGACCGATCTAATAATGAAATGTCATCAATATCGTACAAGGGAATTGAGAGTCAGTGGTTAATGGATTAAATGGATTGAACCACTGGTGCGTATACATAATTTAAGCAAATTAACATCATTCATACGGCACCCATGACCCAACAAATAGATATTAAAATAAATCGAACAACGGTATTCACAAGACTTAATGCAGATTTCAAATAAATTTATTTGACAGATTTCCTTTATAGAACTAACAAATAAACCTCTTTGCAGGCTTTATTAAGTTTTGTGAAAATGACGGTAAATGTTTAGCTTCACAGAGAAAATTTCCCACACACGATTTTCATACCCACCACCGAAGGATGGGGGTATATTCATTTTGTCATTCCGTTTGCAACACATCGAAATATCCATTTCCGACCCTATAAAGTATATATATTCTTGATCAGCGTAAAAATCTAAGACGATCTAGACATGTCCGTCCGTCTGCCCGTCTGTCCGTCTGTCTGTTGAAATCACGATACAGTCTTCAAAAATAGAGATAGAGCTGAAACTTTGCAGAGATTCTTTTTTTGTCCATAAGCAGGTTAAGTTCGAAGATGGGCCAAATCGGACTATATCTAGATATAGCCCCCATATAGACCGATCCTCCGATTTAGGGTCTTAGGCCCATAAAAGCAACATTTATTATCCGATTCTGCTGAAATTTGGGACAGTGAGTTATGTTAGGCCCCCCAACATCCTCCGTTAATTTGGCTCAGATCGGTTCAGATTTGGATATAGCTGCCATATAGACCGATCCTCCGATTTAGGGTCTTAGGCCCATAAAAGCCACATTTATTATCCGATTCTACTGACATTTGGGACAGTAAGTTGTGTTAGGCTCCCCAACATCCTCTGTCAATTTGGCTCAGATCGGTCTAGATTTGGATATAGCTGCCATATAGACCGATCCTCCGATTTATGGTTTTAGGCCCATAAAAGCCACATTTATTATCCGATTTTGCTGACATTTGGGACAGTGAGTTGTGTTAGGATCCCCAACATCCTCTGTCAATTTGGCTCAGATCGGTCCAGATTTGGATATAGCCCCCATATAGACCGATCCTCCGATTTAGGGTCTTAGACCCATAAAAGCCATTTTTATTAACCGATTTTGCTGAAATTTGGGACAGTTAGTTGTGTTAGGCCCTTCGACATCCTTCGCCAATTTGGCCCAGATCGGCCCAGTTTTGAATATAGCTGACATATAGACCGATCCTCCGATTTAGGGTCTTAGACCCATAAAAGCCACATTTATTATCCGATTTTACTGAAATTTAAGACAGTGAGTTGTGTTAGGATCCCCAACATCCTCCGTTAATTTGGCTCGGATCGGTCCAGATTTGGATATGGCTGCCATATAGACCGATCCTCCGATTTAGGGTCTTAGGCCCATAAAAGCCACATTTATTATCCGATTTTGCTGACATTTGGGACAGTGAGTTGTGTTAGACCCTTCGACTTCATTCGTCAATTTGGCTCAGATCGGTCCAGATTTGGATATAGCTGCCATGTAGACCGATATCTCGATTTAAGGTTTTGAGCCCATAAAAATCGCATTTATTATCCGATGTCGCCGAAATTTGGGACAGTGAGTTGTGATAAAACTTTCGATATTATTTTTCAATTTGGCTCTGATCGGTCCAGATTTGGATATAGCTGCAATATAGACCGATCTCTTGATTTAAGGTTTTGGGGCCATAAAAGGCGCATTTATTGTCCGATTTCGCCGAAATTTGGGACAGTGAGCTGTGTTAGGCTGGATATAGCTGCCATATAGACCGATCCTCCGATTTAGGGTCTTAGACCCATAAAAGCCACATTTATTATCCGGTTTCACTGAAATTTGACACAGTGACGTATATTAGGCTTTTCGACGTCCGTGTCGTTTATGGTCCAGAGCGGTTTATTTTTAGATATAACTACTAAAAAGAACAAAATTTCCTTTTACACAGTTGAACAATTACTTGTACTTATTAGTATTTGGTCCAAATCGGAACATATTTCTATATAGCTGCTAGGGGTCATAAGGTATGCATTTTTCATCGGATTTTGATTAAACGTGGTTTACATATATACCCGAGGTGGTGGGTATCCAAAGTTTGGCCCGGCCGAACTTAACGCCTTTTGTTTTTCATTTATTTTTTTGTTACAAAATCAATATTCGTAAAAAAGCAATCAAAAAGTATGAATTTATTTATTTTATCTCTTGTTTTTGCCCAGTGGAACAAAAACCACCACCGACCACTTGAAGTTTATGGCGTTACATAAATATAAATAATGCCAACATTTATTTATGAGCAGATAATGATGATGATGAGCATGACGGCGTTGTTGGACGTTCTTTAGGGTGATGATGAAGTTGGTAACAAATGATGCTGGACTTAAAAATGAATTGTTAGCAGCATTTTGTTGCCTTAATTTTTCTTCAAAAGGGCTGAGAGGAGAGTAGCTGTAGAAAAATTTAATTTAAATACTAGGCAAATACAAATTAAGTTGGCTACTATTCAAGATCAAAAAACAAATATGTAGTTGCATAAAAAAATAGAAAACTAACAGAAAATTAAAAAAAAGAAACCAGGCCGAACTTTGGATATCCACCTCGGGTAAATATGTAAACCACCTTTCATCATAACCCAGTGAAAATGCATAATTTATGCCCTCATAGCAGCTGTATCGAAATATGGTCCGGTTTGGACCAAATTCGGCATGGACAATGAGTGGTCTAATAAGTACAAGTCATTGTTCAAATTTGTAGAACAAAATATTGGTCTTTATGATAGCTTTATTCAAATATAGACCAATATGAAAAACATACGACACGGAAGTCGAAAAGTCTAACAGAAGACACGGTGTCAAATTTCAGCGAAATCGGATTATAAATGCGCCTTTTATGGGGCCAATACCTTAAATCGAGAGATCGGTCTATATAGCAGCTATATCCAAATCTGAACCGATCTGGTCCAAATTGCAGAGAGTTGTCGAAGAGCTTAACGCAACTAACTGTCCAATAATTTCGGCAAAACCTTAAATCGAGAGATCGGTCTATATGGCAGCTATATCCAAATCTGAACCGATCTGGGCCAAATTGCAGAAGAATGTCGAAGGGCCTAACATAACTCACTGTCCCAAATTTCAGCAAAATCGGATAATAACTGTGGCTTTTATGGGTCTAAGACCACAAATGGGAGGATCGGTCTATATGGCAGCTATATCCAAAACTGGACCGATCTGAGCCAAATTAGAGAAAGATGTCAAGGGGCCTAACTCAACTCACTGTCCCAAATTTCGGCGAAATCGCACAATAAATGCGCCTTTTATGGCATAGCACAGTTGTTGGAATTGATATTAAAACACCATGTGCAAATCTTCAGACAAGTCGGGTGTAAATGCGCCCTCTTGGGGCTCAAGAAATCACAAGATCGGTTTATATGGCAATAAGATCGGTTTGTATGGCAGCTATATCAGCCTAGTTTTACACCTTCGAAAGTTAGCGTTCTTTCGACAGACAGATGGATGGATGGACGGACGGATGGACGGACGGACGGATGGACGAAAGGATGGACGGACGGATGGACGGACGGACGGATGGACGGACGGACGGACGGACGGATGGACGGACGGACGGATGGACGGACGGATGGACGGACGGATGGACGGACGGATGGACGGACGGATGGACGGACGGATGGACGGACGGATGGATGGACGGACGGATGGACGGACGGATGGACGGACGGATGGACGGATGGACGGATGGACGGATGGACGGACGGATGGACGGACGGACGGATGGACGGACGGACGGATGGACGGACGGATGGATGGACGGACGGATGGACGGACGGATGGACGGACGGATGGACGGACGGATGGACGGACGGATGGACGGACGGATGGACGGACGGATGGACGGACGGATGGACGGACGGATGGACGGACGGATGGACGGACGGATGGACGGACGGATGGACGGACGGATGGACGGACGGATGGACGGACGGATGGACGGACGGATGGACGGACGGATGGACGGACGGATGGACGGACGGATGGACGGACGGATGGACGGACGGATGGACGGACGGATGGACGGACGGATGGACGGACGGATGGACGGACGGATGGACGGACGGACGGATGGACGGACGGATGGACGGACGGATGGACGGACGGATGGACGGACGGATGGACGGACGGATGGACGGACGGACGGATGGACGGACGGATGGACGGACGGATGGACGGACGGATGGACGGACGGATGGACGGACGGATGGACGGACGGATGGACGGACGGATGGACGGACGGATGGACGGACGGATGGACGGACGGATGGACGGACGGATGGACGGACGGATGGACGGACGGATGGACGGACGGATGGACGGACGGATGGACGGACGGATGGACGGACGGATGGACGGACGGATGGACGGACGGATGGACGGATGGACGGACGGATGGACGGACGGATGGACGGACGGATGGACGGACGGATGGACGGACGGATGGACGGACGGATGGACGGACGGATGGACGGACGGATGGACGGACGGATGGACGGACGGATGGACGGACGGATGGACGGACGGATGGACGGACGGATGGACGGACGGATGGACGGACGGATGGACGGACGGATGGACGGACGGATGGACGGACGGATGGACGGACGGATGGACGGACGGATGGACGGACGGATGGACGGACGGATGGACGGACGGATGGACGGACGGATGGACGGACGGATGGACGGACGGATGGACGGACGGATGGACGGACGGATGGACGGACGGATGGACGGACGGATGGACGGACGGATGGACGGACGGATGGACGGACGGATGGACGGACGGATGGACGGACGGATGGACGGACGGATGGACGGACGGATGGACGGACGGATGGACGGACGGATGGACGGACGGATGGACGGACGGATGGATGGACGGACGGATGGACGGACGGATGGACGGACGGATGGACGGACGGATGGACGGACGGATGGACGGACGGATGGACGGACGGATGGACGGACGGACGGATGGACGGACGGATGGACGGACGGATGGACGGACGGATGGACGGACGGATGGACGGACGGATGGACGGACGGATGGACGGACGGATGGACGGACGGATGGACGGACGGATGGACGGACGGATGGACGGACGGATGGACGGACGGATGGACGGACGGATGGACGGACGGATGGACGGACGGATGGACGGACGGATGGACGGACGGATGGACGGACGGATGGACGGACGGATGGACGGACGGATGGACGGACGGATGGACGGACGGATGGACGGACGGATGGACGGACGGATGGACGGACGGATGGACGGACGGATGGACGGACGGATGGACGGACGGATGGACGGACGGATGGACGGACGGATGGACGGACGGATGGACGGACGGATGGACGGACGGATGGACGGACGGATGGACGGACGGATGGACGGACGGATGGACGGACGGATGGACGGACGGATGGACGGACGGATGGACGGACGGATGGACGGCACCATCACCTACTCCCAAGAAGATTTGGAAGGCTAAGATAGGCAAAGATCCTAGTATTGAAACACCAGGCAGAACTGGGAAAAGGAAACTCAATAAAACTTAACGAACAGGGACCGACGATGGAGCCATTACCGACTTTATAAAAAGGCAGTGCAGTGACAGGAAAGTCAATGCAACCTAAAGAACAGGAAGCAGACGATGAGATCATCACCTACTCCCACGATGCCCATTTACTGGGGGACCAATGATTGAGGTAATCCAGATCAAACCTCCACCGGAGCGAGACTGCTACACATGCTCTGATGGAGAAAATCAGCAAGGGCAAGATTCATATTGCCTTAATTCAGGAGCCATGGGTGACCCGGAACAAAGTCTCTGGACTAAACCATATCAACTACCAACTATTCTATGCTATCACTGGTACTCGGATGCAACAGTGGTGATACAGGGAGACGGTGGAGCATACCTGGCATCACTTTATCTGCCTTTCGACTCTTCGACACCGCCACCCACGTCGGAGCATAACGTGAAAAGGCTCACAGATGTTGGGCACTATGTAGACGGGCCGTAGGCTCGAAATGGGGCCTGAATCCGAGGATAGTCCACTGGCTCTACAGCAGCGTGATTAGACCAATACTTACTTACGCCTCAGTAGTTTGGTGGACTGCTATGGAGAAAAAGTGCAACATAAGGACCATACAACAGGTTCAGAGAACATAATGTCTTGGCATAGGCGGAGCGATGAGGACCAAGCCCACTAGGGCACTGGGACTGTTCTAGATATCCGACCCATTGACATACAGATTAAGTGTGAGGCAGCCACTACGGCTATGAGACTTAAGGCGATGGGAGAATAGATTGAAGATGGGAGCAGCTCATAGGAAACCTGGAAGGAAGTGGAGAGGTTTCCGATCGGATACCTGAGATGAACCTTGATTTCGAGTGCGACGCACTGCTGCCATCGGCACAGTCTTGGATTGACGGAACCCCAGAATTGCCATGTGGAAGATCATGTTACATGGATGGATTAAAGTTAGAGGACAGATTGGGACTGGGGTGTATATTGAAAATCCAGGGACTGACATCTGTTTTAGACTGCCTGACCATAATACGGTCCTGCAGGCGGAGATCCAGGCGATCACGGAATGCGTGAAGTGGAGTGGTGCTAACGCGAGGACGTCGAGTGTGAATATCTTTACCGACATACAGATAAAGTGTGAGGCAGCCACTACGGCTACGACTACGACTTAAGGCGATGGGAGAATAGATTGAGGATGGGGGCAGCTCATACCATAGCGGTATAATCAAGGGCGACAATAGGAAATCTGGAAGGAAGTGGAGAGGTTTCCGATCGGATACCTGAGATGAACCTTGAGGTCGAGTGTGAGGCACTGCTACCATCGGCACAGTCTTGGATTGACAGAACCCCAGTATTGCCATGTGGAAGATCATGTTACACGGATGGATCAAAGCTAGAGGACAGAGTGGGCCTGGGGGTGAACATTGAAAACCCAGGGACTGAGATCTGTTTTAGACTGGCTGACCATAATACGGTCCTGCAGGCGGAGATCCAGGCGATCACGGAATGTGTGAAGTGGTGTGGTGCTAACGCGAGGACTCGAGTCTGAACATCTTTACGGACAGTAAAATTGCCATAAGGGCAATAACAACCAGGACGGTAAGGTCACGAACAGTCTTGCAGTGTAAGAAGGAGATTAACGCCTTCTCTGAGGATAGCAAAATCCGCATAGTTTGGGTGCCAGGCCATAACGGAGTAAGGGGAAATGAAAGGACAAACTATTTGGCGGTGAAGGCCAAAGGACTGCCGTCAATAAACTTGGTTAACCCGTAGCCTTTCGGGTCGACGCAGTCCGAGTTAAGGGAGTGGGCGACGAATACGCATGCAACTTTGTGGAAAAGCGAAACGCTGGATAGGAAGGCGAAAATCCTCTGGGGGGATCCAGATAGTGAGAAGACTAGGCTATTACTGAAAGGAAGCAAGAAGCAGGTCAGTAGAGCTATTGGTATTATAACGGGACACATAGGTCTACGAGCTCACTTATGTAAAATCAGTGCGGCAAGTGATAACATGTGTATAGGGCATGTGGGGAAGATGATGAGATGTTGGAGCATTTTCTTTGCCATTTCCGGTTTTCGGCACTTAGGTGGAGACACAATATCAGACATGAACCAACTTAGGCGAGTGGCATTGAAAACAATTAAGGATTTTGTAAGTAGCACGGAGTTCCTTACTTAAAATTTTCTTTTTAGAGGTTACTTTGTAGTATTTAGAGCGCACAACAAGCCGATTACTGGCTTAGATGTATGTTCATAGTGGCATGGGGCGGATTAATATCTGCATCCTCTTTTCAACCTAACCTAAGCTAACCTAATCGGATCTTAACAGAATTTAGAATGAGTTGTTTTATTGGACGTCCTCATATGTGTGCAAAATTTCGTCAAAATCGGTTCAGATTTAGAGATAGCTCCCATATATATCTCTCGTCTTATATGGCCTTTTAAGGCTGTAGTAGCCACAAGTTTGGTCCCATCTCTACAAAAATTTCTATATATGGCCTTCTTAGGCTGTAGAAAATAACTTTAAACAATTTAACGCATACTCTACATACATTTATAGCTTAATTGTGTGATATATTACCTGAAAAGAAATAAAAAAAAACGTTATTTAGAAATTGTTTGAAAGGACACAAATAAATTTTAAAATTTTGATTTCAGATATGACAGACCACATTCTCGTTTGCTTATAGTTTATTTGCCTCCATAGCTCGATGCGCGTTTTACTATATTTAAAAATTTCATATCCACATGTGCTTGCAAAATCATGAAATTCCATCAATCACTTCATGGAGGTTAACTAGAGCGTATACGTATTATAAATTAATTATTAACACTTATACGTCACCAGGTCTAGCTTTTTCATAGATTTTATGATAAATCATTTGCTTTGCAACATCATATAAATTGACTGAATTATAAATATGCAAATTTATGTTAATAGTTTCAAATCTCATCAACTCATCCAACCAAACCCTGCCCTGCTTCATCACCATAACAATTTTCACATGCTATAATTAGAAAAATTTCCTGTGCAGTGTGATCATAATTTCATCAAACTATTTATTCGCTACTAGTAAAGCGGCCGGCTTGATTAACTACTACATATATAAATACTCATATATGTGAAGAATTTTTGAAATATTTGAATTCCCAACAGCTGCTGCGGAAAAACTTTCGCTTGATTATTTTCATAATTCATTAACTGGGAATAATTGTGATGCCAGGGAGGAAATTTGAACTCATCACCCACCACCTTCTTGCACCTACCGTACGTGTAGCCTAAACTTTAACACTTATGAAAAGTTATTAAGAATTATTAATCTAAAGCACTTAGCCTAAGGGTACCGAGCCACCTTATATCAATCAGGGTAAATCCTATGACATTTCCTGCCCCCTGCAACAACCAAAAACAAAAGCCATCAACAGCAAAACCCCCTTTGGAAGTTTGCCAACACATGGCACACAATAAGCGAAAACTCAAAGTGTTGAGCAGAGGCAAGAACAATACCGAAAAACATGCTCCTGTAGGTATTGAGGTGTTTACGCCCCAAATAATTATAAACCTTGAAGCCATTACTTGTGTTTGTGTGGGTATCAGGGAAAACTGGAGACTGAAAAATTAAAATGTTCTGCTCTCCAAAGCATTAACTAAGAACCCAGCCCTGCTGTGAGGCAGGGATAAGGTGGTGTGAGCAGCTGGTAAGAAATCAAACTTTTATTAATTGCGTACTTACTCGCTACTAAGAATATTTTGGGGTGACGAATGACAATGTTTAAAGCGATTACAAACTAAGATGTGAACAAATTTTCTGGATAAAACCCATAATTTGATGGTGTAATTAAAAAGTTTCTTTATGGCATAAACACTTTAAACGAATTGCGTTTGTCCTAAAGGCATTTTAATATTAATGATTTTGAATGAGATGTGGGCCTTGGGTGACAGCAAGTCAAAAAAACCAACAAATCAAAAAAAAAATATCTTAAAGAAATGGTAGAAAAATTGGACCTAACTCCGTAAAAAACAAAAAATCTCAGCAATTCGCAACAAGAAAAATGATTAAGAAATTTTTCGTTTAGAGGATAATTCTTTAGACAATTTTGGGACGAAAAAAATTTTTTCGAAAAATTTTCGTGTGGAAAAATTAAATATTTATAAAATTTCCGCAAGAAAAAAATTAACCAGCACATTTTTCGCGTGAAAAACTTTTTTAAAAAATTGTTCGTAAGCAAAAACACCTTAAAAAATTTTTCGCTAAAAAAATAACTTAAGTAAATTTTTCCCAAAAAATATCCTTCGAAAAATTTCGTAGGAAAAATTTTATAGAGAAAATTTTCTAGACGAAAAATTTTCTAAAGAAATTTCTACGGGAGGAAAAGAAAGAAATATCTAAAGAAATATCTTCTGAAGGAAAAATTTTCTAAAGAAATTTCTTCGGGAGGAAAAATTTTCTACAGAAATTTCTTCGGGAGGAAAAATTTTCTAAAGAAATTTTGTTCTAGACGAAAAATTTTCTTAAGAAATGTTTTCAGGAGGAAAAATTTTTTAAAGAAATTTTTTCTAGACGAAAAATTTTCTAAAGAAATTTCTTCGGGAGGAAAAATTTTTTAAAGAAATTTTTTCTAGGCGAAAAATTTTCTAAAGAAATTTTTTCTAGACGAAAAATTTTCTAAAGAAATTTTTTCTAGACGAAAAATTTTCTAAAGAAATTTTTTCTAGACGAAAAATTTTCTAAAGAAATTTTTTCTAGACGAAAAATTTTCTAAAGAAATTTTTTCTAGACGAAAAATTTTCTAAAGAAATTTTTTCTAGACGAAAAATTTTCTAAAGAAATTTTTTCTAGACGAAAAATTTTCTAAAGAAATTTTTTCTAGACGAAAAATTTTCTAAAGAAATTTTTTCTAGACGAAAAATTTTCTAAAGAAATTTTTTCTAGACGAAAAATTTTCTAAAGAAATTTTTTCTAGACGAAAAATTTTCTAAAGAAATTTTTTCTAGACGAAAAATTTTCTAAAGAAATTTTTTCTAGACGAAAAATTTTCTAAAGAAATTTTTTCTAGACGAAAAATTTTCTAAAGAAATTTTTTCTAGACGAAAAATTTTCTAAAGAAATTTTTTCTAGACGAAAAATTTTCTAAAGAAATTTTTTCTAGACGAAAAATTTTCTAAAGAAATTTTTTCTAGACGAAAAATTTTCTAAAGAAATTTTTTCTAGACGAAAAATTTTCTAAAGAAATTTTTTCTAGACGAAAAATTTTCTAAAGAAATTTTTTCTAGACGAAAAATTTTCTAAAGAAACTTTTTCTAGACGAAAAATTTTCTAAAGAAACTTTTTCTAGACGAAAAATTTTCTAAAGAAACTTTTTCTAGACGAAAAATTTTCTAAAGAAACTTTTTCTAGACGAAAAATTTTCTAAAGAAACTTTTTCTAGACGAAAAATTTTCTAAAGAAACTTTTTCTAGACGAAAAATTTTCTAAAGAAACTTTTTCTAGACGAAAAATTTTCTAAAGAAACTTTTTCTAGACGAAAAATTTTCTAAAGAAACTTTTTCTAGACGAAAAATTTTCTAAAGAAACTTTTTCTAGACGAAAAATTTTCTAAAGAAACTTTTTCTAGACGAAAAATTTTCTAAAGAAACTTTTTCTAGACGAAAAATTTTCTAAAGAAACTTTTTCTAGACGAAAAATTTTCTAAAGAAACTTTTTCTAGACGAAAAATTTTCTAAAGAAACTTTTTCTAGACAAAAAATTTTCTAAAGAAATTTTGTTCTAGACGAAAAATTTTCTAAAGAAATTTTGTTCTAGACGAAAAATTTTCTAAAGAATTTTAGTTCTAGACGAAAAAATTTCTAAAGAAATTTAGTTCTAGACGAAAAATTTTTAAAGGAATTTAGTTCTAGACGAAAAATGTTCTAAAGAAATTTAGTTCTAGACGAAAAATTTTCTAAAGAAATTTAGTTCTAGACGAAAAATTTTCTAAAGAAATTTAGTTATAGACGAAAAATTTTCTAAAGAAATTTAGTTATAGACGAAAAATTTTCTAAAGAAATTTTGTTCTAGACGAAAAATTTTCTAAAGAAATTTTGTTCTAGACGAGAAATTTTCTAAAGAAAATGAATGAAT